>NW_027476550.1:0-188870 GCF_051020955.1 Megalopta genalis | reverse complement strand
ATCAAAATGATTTAGCTTCAACTGCTTGCGAATCAAACGAGTTAGCTTCAAATTCAAGAGAAACACATGATTTAACTTCAAATCAATGCGAGCAAGGAGGCTTAGCTTCAAATCCATGTGAAACAAATAGTTTAGCTTCAAATACTTCTGATAAACACGATTTTGAGTCAATTGCATGCGAATGGAACGACTTAGCTTCAAATTCAAGAGAAACACAGAATTAACTTCAAATCAATGCGAAGTAGTAGGCTTAGCTTCAAATCCATGTGAAACAAATGATTTACCTTCAAATATCTGCTGTTTAAATGAAATAGCTTCAAATGCAGGCGAAACAAACGAGTTAGCTTGAAATCCATGCGAAGCACATGAGTTAGCTTCAAATCAATGCGAAGTAGGAGGCTTAGGTTCAAATCAATGCGTAACAAATAGTTTGGATTCAGATTCTTGTGATCAAAATGATTTAGCTTCAACTGCATGCGAATCAAACGAGTTAGCTTCAAATTCAAGAGAAACACATGATTTAACTTCAAATCAATGCGAAGGAGAAGTCTTAGCATCAAATTCATGCGAAACAAATGATTTACCTTCAAATACTTGCGATAAACATGATTTAGCTTCAACTGCGTGCGAATCAAACGAATTAGCTTCAAATCCAAGGGAAACACATGGTTTAACTTCAAATCAATGCGAAGTAGTAGGCTTAGCTTCAAAACAATGCGAAACAAATGTTTTGGGTTCAGATACTTGTGAACAAAATGATTTAGCTTCAACTGCATGCGAATCAAACGAGTTAGCTTCAAATTCAAGAGAAACACATGATTTAACTTCAAATCAATGCGAAGTAGGAGGCTTAGCTTCAAAATCAATGCGAAACAAATGGTTTGGATTCAGATACTTGTGATCAAAATGATTTAGCTTCAACTGCATGCGAATCAAACGACTTAGCTTCAAATTCAAGGGAAACACATGATTTAACTTCAAATCAATGCAAAGTAGTAGACTTAGCTTCAAATCAATGCGAAACAAATGGTTTAGCTTCAATACTTGTTATAAACATGATTTAGTTTCAACTGCCATACGAATCGAACGAGTTCGCTTCAAATTCAAGAGAAACACATGAATTAAATTCAAATCAATGCGAAGTAGTAGTCTTAGCTTCAAATCAATGCGAAACAAATGAATTACCTTCAAATATCTGCGGTTTAAATGAAATAGCTTCAATGCAGGCGAAACAAACGAGTTAGCTTCAAATCCATGCGAAGCACATGAGTTAGCTTCAAATCAATGCGAGTAGAAGGCTTAGCTTCAAATCCATGTGAAACCAATGATTTAACTTCAAATACTCTGATAAACACGATTTAGAGTCAATTGCATGCGAATGTAACGAGTTAGCTTCAAATCCCAGGGAAACACATGATTTAACTTCAAATCAATGCGAAGTAGGAGGCTTAGCTTCAAATCTGTGCGAAACAAATGGTTTGGATTCAGATACATGTGATAAACATGGTTTAGCTTCAACTGCATGCGATTAAAACGAGATAGCTTCAAATCCAAGAGAAACACGCGATATTAACTTCAAATCAATGCGAAGTAGAAGGCTTAGCTTCAAATCCATGCGAAACAAATGAATTTCCTTCAAATACCTGCGGTTTAAATGAAATAGCTTCAAATGCAGGCGAAACAAACGAGTTAGCTTCAAATCCATGCGAAGCACATGATTTAGCATCAAATCAATATGAAGTAGAAGGCTTAACTTCAAATCCATGCGAAACAAATGGTTTAGCTTCAATACTTGTGATAAACACGATTTACAGTCAACTGCATGCGAATGGAACGAGTTAGCTTCAAATCCCAGGGAAACACATGATTTAACTTCAAATCAATGCGAAGTAGGAGGCTTAGCTTCAAATCTGTCCGAAACAAATGGTTTGGATTCAGATACATGTGATAAACATGGTTTAGCTTCAACTGCATGCGATTAAAACGAGATAGCTTCAAATCCAAGAGAAACACGCGATATTAACTTCAAATCAAATGCGAAGTAGAAGGCTTAGCTTCAAATCCATGCGAAACAAATGAATTTCCTCAAATACCTGCGGTTTAAATGAAATAGCTTCAAATGCAGGAGAAACAAACGAGTTAGCTTCAAATCCATGCGAAGCACATGATTTAGCATCAAATCAATATGAAGTAGAAGGCTTAACTTCAAATCCATGCGAAACAAATGGTTTAGCTTCAATACTTGTGATAAACACGATTACAGTCAACTGCATGCGAATGGACGAGTTAGCTTCAAATCCCAGGGAAACACATGGTTTAACTTCAAATCAATGCGAAGTAGTAGGCTTAGCTTCAAAACAATGCGAAACAAATGTTTTGGGTTCAGATACTTGCGGTTTAAATGAAATAGCTTCAATTGCAGGCGAAACAAACGAGTTAGCTTCAAGACCATGCGAAACACATGATTCAAGCTTCAAATCAATGCAAAGTTGTAGACTTAGCTTCAAATCAATGCGAAACAAATGGTTTAGCTTCAAATACTTGTGATAAACATGATTTAGTTTCAACTGCATACGAATCGAACGAGTTCGCTTCAAATTCAAGAGAAACACATGAATAACTTCAAATCAATGCGAAGTAGTAGGCTTAGCTTCAAATCAATGCGAAACAAATGAATTACCTTCAAATACCTGCGGTTTAAATGAAATAGCTTCAAATGCAGGCGAAACAAACGAGTTAGCTTCACATCCATGCGAAGCATATGAGTTAGCTTCAAATCAATGCGAAGAAGAAGGCTTAGCTTCAAATCCATGTGAAAGAAATGGTTTAGCTTCAAATACTTCTGATAAACACGATTTAGAGTCAATTGCATGCGAATGGAACGAGTTAGCTTCAATCCCAGGGAAAACACATGATTTAACTTCAAATCAATGCGAAGTAGGAGGCTTAGGTTCAAATCAATGCGAAACAAATAGTTTGGGTTCAGATTCTTGTGATCAAAATGATTTAGCTTCAACTGCTGCGAATCAAACGAGTTAGCTTCAAATTCAGAGAAACACATGATTTAACTTCAAATCAATGCGAGCAAGGAGGCTTAGCTTCAAATCCATGTGAAACAAATAGTTTAGCTTCAAATACTTCTGATAAACACGATTTTGAGTCAATTGCATGCGAATGGAACGACTTAGCTTCAAATTCAAGAGAAACACATGAATTAACTTCAAATCAATGCGAAGTAGTAGGCTTAGCTTCAAATCCATGTGAAAACAAATGATTTACCTTCAAATATCTGCTGTTTAAATGAAATAGCTTCAAATGCAGGCGAAACAAACGAGTTAGCTTGAAATCCATGCGAAGCACATGAGTTAGCTTCAAATCAATGCGAAGTAGAAGGCTTAGCTTCAAATCCATGTGAAACAAATGGTTTAGCTTCAAATACTTCTGATAAACACGATTTAGAGTCAATTGCATGCGAATGGAACGAGTTAGCTTCAAATCCCAGGGAAACACATGATTTAACTTCAAATCAATGCGAAGTAGTAGGCTTAGCTCAAATCAATGCGAAACAAATGAATTACCTTCAAATATCTGCGGCTTAAATGAAATAGCTTCAAATGCAGGCGAAACAAACGAGTTAGCTTCACATCCATGCGAAGCATATGAGTTAGCTTCAAATCAATGCGAAGAAGAAGGCTTAGCTTCAAATCCATGTGAAAGAAATGGTTTAGCTTCAAATACTTCTGATAAACACGATTTAGAGTCAATTGCTTGCGAATGGAACGAGTTAGCTTCAAATCCCAGGGAAACACATGATTTAACTTCAAATCAATGCGAAGTAGGAGGCTTAGGTTCAAATCAATGCGAAACAAATAGTTTGGATTCAGATTCTTGTGATCAAAATGATTTAGCTTCAACTGCATGCGAATCAAACGAGTTAGCTTCAAATTCAAGAGAAACACATGATTTAACTTCAATCAATGCGAAGGAGAAGTCTCAGCATCAAATTCATGCGAAACAAATGATTACCTTCAAATACTTGCGATAAACATGATTTAGCTTCAACTGCGTGCGAATCAAACGAATTAGCTTCAATCCAAGGGAAACACATGGTTTAACTTCAAATCAATGCGAAGTAGTAGGCTTAGCTTCAAAACAATGCGAAACAAATGTTTTGGGTTCAGATACTTGTGAACAAAATGATTTAGCTTCAACTGCATGCGAATCAAACGAGTTAGCTTCAAATTCAAGAGAACACATGATTTAACTTCAAATCAATGCGAAGTAGGAGGCTTAGCTTCAAATCAATGCGAAACAAATGGTTTGGATTCAGATACTTGTGATCAAAATGATTTAGCTTCAACTGCATGCGAATCAAACGACTTAGCTTCAAATTCAAGGGAAACACATGATTTAACTTCAAATCAATGCAAAGTAGTAGACTTAGCTTCAAATCAATGCGAAACAAATGTTTTAGCTTCAAATACTTGTTATAAACATGATTTAGTTTCAACTGCATACGAATCGAACGAGTTCGCTTCAAATTCAAGAGAAACACATGAATTAAATTCAAATCAATGCGAAGTAGTAGTCTTAGCTTCAAATCAATGCGAAACAAATGAATTACCTTCAAATATCTGCGGTTTAAATGAAATAGCTTCAAATGCAGGCGAAACAAACGAGTTAGCTTCAAATCCATGCGAAGCACATGAGTTAGCTTCAAATCAATGCGAAGTAGAAGGCTTAGCTTCAAATCCATGTGAAACCAATGATTTAACTTCAAATACTTCTGATAAACACGATTTAGAGTCAATTGCATGCGAATGTAACGAGTTAGCTTCAAATCCCAGGGAAACACATGATTTAACTTCAAATCAATGCGAAGTAGGAGGCTTAGCTTCAAATCTGTGCGAAACAAATGGTTTGATTCAGATACATGTGATAAACATGGTTTAGCTTCAACTGCATGCGATTAAAACGAGATAGCTTCAAATCCAGAGAAACACGCGATATTAACTTCAAATCAATGCGAAGTAGAAGGCTTAGCTTCAAATCCATGCGAAACAAATGAATTTCCTTCAAATACCTGCGGTTTAAATGAAATAGCTTCAAATGCAGGCGAAACAAACGAGTTAGCTTCAAATCCATGCGAAGCACATGATTTAGCATCAAATCAATATGAAGTAGAAGCTTAACTTCAAATCCATGCGAAACAAATGGTTTAGCTCAAATACTTGTGATAAACACGATTACAGTCAACTGCATGCGAATGGAACGAGTTAGCTTCAAATCCCAGGGAAACACATGATTTAACTTCAAATCAATGCGAAGTAGGAGGCTTAGCTTCAAATCTGTCCGAAACAAATGGTTTGGATTCAGATACATGTGATAAACATGGTTTAGCTTCAACTGCATGCGATAAAACGAGATAGCTTCAAATCCAAGAGAAACACGCGATATTAACTTCAAATCAATGCGAAGTAGAAGGCTTAGCTTCAAATCCATGCGAAACAAATGAATTTCCTTCAAATACCTGCGGTTTAAATGAAATAGCTTCAAATGCAGGAGAAACAAACGAGTTAGCTTCAAATCCATGCGAAGCACATGATTAGCATCAAATCAATATGAAGTAGAAGGCTTAACTTCAAATCCATGCGAAACAAATGGTTTAGCTTCAAATACTTGTGATAAAACACGATTTACAGTCAACTGCATGCGATGGAACGAGTTAGCTTCAAATCCCAGGGAAACACAGGTTTAACTTCAAATCAATGCGAAGTAGTAGGCTTAGCTTCAAAACAATGCGAAACAAATGTTTTGGGTTCAGATACTTGCGGTTTAAATGAAATAGCTTCAAATGCAGGCGAAACAAACGAGTTAGCTTCAAGACCATGCGAAACACATGATTCAGCTTCAAATCAATGCAAAGTTGTAGACTTAGCTCAATCAATGCGAAACAAATGGTTTAGCTTCAATACTTGTGATAAACATGATTTAGTTTCAACTGCATACGAATCGAACGAGTTCGCTTCAAATTCAAGAGAAACACATGAATTAACTTCAAATCAATGCGAAGTAGTAGGCTTAGCTTCAAATCAATGCGAAACAAATGAATTACCTTCAAATACCTGCGGTTTAAATGAAATAGCTTCAAATGCAGGCGAAACAAACGAGTTAGCTTCACATCCATGCGAAGCATATGAGTTAGCTTCAAATCAATGCGAAGAAGAAGGCTTAGCTTCAAATCCATGTGAAACAAATAGTTTAGCTTCAAATACTTCTGATAAACACGATTTTGAGTCAATTGCATGCGAATGAACGACTTAGCTTCAAATTCAAGAGAAACACATGAATTAACTTCAAATCAATGCGAAGTAGTAGGCTTATCTTCAAATCCATGTGAAACAAATGATTTACCTTCAAATATCTGCTGTTTAAATGAAATAGCTTCAAATGCAGGCGAAACAAACGAGTTAGCTGAAATCCATGCGAAGCACATGAGTTAGCTTCAAATCAATGCGAAGTAGAAGGCTTAGCTTCAAATCCATGTGAAACAAATGGTTTAGCTTCAAATACTTCTGATAAACACGATTTAGAGTCAATTGCATGCGAATGGAACGAGTTAGCTTCAAATCCCAGGGAAACACATGATTTAACTTCAAATCAATGCGAAGTAGTAGGCTTAGCTTCAAATCAATGCGAAACAAATGAATTACCTTCAAATATCTGCGGCTTAAATGAAATAGCTTCAAATGCAGGCGAAACAAACGAGTTAGCTTCACATCCATGCGAAGCATATGAGTTAGCTTCAAATCAATGCGAAGAAGAAGGCTTAGCTTCAAATCCATGTGAAAGAAATGGTTTAGCTTCAAATACTTCTGATAAACACGATTTAGAGTCAATTGCTTGCGAATGGAACGAGTTAGCTTCAAATCCCAGGGAAACACATGATTTAACTTCAAATCAATGCGAAGTAGGAGGCTTAGGTTCAAATCAATGCGAAACAAATAGTTTGGATTCAGATTCTTGTGACAAAATGATTTAGCTTCAACTGCATGCGAATCAAACGAGTTTGCTTCAAATTCAAGAGAAACACATGATTTAACTTCAAATCAATGCGAAGGAGAAGTCTTAGCATCAAATTCATGCGAAACAAAATGATTTACCTTCAAATACTTGCGATAAACATGATTTAGCTTCAACTGCGTGCGAATCAAACGAATTAGCTTCAAATCCAAGGGAAACACATGGTTTAACTTCAAATCAATGCGAAGTAGTAGGCTTAGCTTCAAAACAATGCGAAACAAATGTTTTGGGTTCAGATACTTGTGAACAAAATGATTTAGCTTCAACTGCATGCGAATCAAACGAGTTAGCTTCAAATTCAAGAGAAACACATGATTTAACTTCAAATCAATGCGAAGTAGGAGGCTTAGCTTCAAATCAATGCGAAACAAATGGTTTGGATTCAGATACTTGTGATCAAAATGATTTAGCTTCAACTGCATGCGAATCAAACGACTTAGCTTCAAATTCAAGGGAAACACATGATTTAACTTCAAATCAATGCAAAGTAGTAGACTTAGCTTCAAATCAATGCGAAACAAATGGTTTAGTCAAATACTTGTTATAAA
Organism: Megalopta genalis; assembly: GCF_051020955.1. Taxonomy (NCBI): domain Eukaryota; kingdom Metazoa; phylum Arthropoda; class Insecta; order Hymenoptera; family Halictidae; genus Megalopta; species Megalopta genalis. Next base: position 181,239 of record NW_027476550.1, on the reverse strand, counting down.
CATGATTTAGTTTCAACTGCATACGAATCGAACGAGTTCGCTTCAAATTCAAGAGAAACACATGAATTAAATTCAAATCAATGCGAAGTAGTAGTCTTAGCTTCAAATCAATGCGAAACAAATGAATTACCTTCAAATATCTGCGGTTTAAATGAAATAGCTTCAAATGCAGGCGAAACAAACGAGTTAGCTTCAAATCCATGCGAAGCACATGAGTTAGCTTCAAATCAATGCGAAGTAGAAGGCTTAGCTTCAAATCCATGTGAAACCAATGATTTAACTTCAAATACTTCTGATAAACACGATTTAGAGTCAATTGCATGCGAATGTAACGAGTTAGCTTCAAATCCCAGGGAAACACATGATTTAACTTCAAATCAATGCGAAGTAGGAGGCTTAGCTTCAAATCTGTGCGAAACAAATGGTTTGGATTCAGATACATGTGATAAACATGGTTTAGCTTCAACTGCATGCGATTAAAACGAGATAGCTTCAAATCCAAGAGAAACACGCGATATTAACTTCAAATCAATGCGAAGTAGAAGGCTTAGCTTCAAATCCATGCGAAACAAATGAATTTCCTTCAAATACCTGCGGTTTAAATGAAATAGCTTCAAATGCAGGCGAAACAAACGAGTTAGCTTCAAATCCATGCGAAGCACATGATTTAGCATCAAATCAATATGAAGTAGAAGGCTTAACTTCAAATCCATGCGAAACAAATGGTTTAGCTTCAAATACTTGTGATAAACACGATTTACAGTCAACTGCATGCGAATGGAACGAGTTAGCTTCAAATCCCAGGGAAACACATGATTTAACTTCAAATCAATGCGAAGTAGGAGGCTTAGCTTCAAATCTGTCCGAAACAAATGGTTTGGATTCAGATACATGTGATAAACATGGTTTAGCTTCAACTGCATGCGATTAAAACGAGATAGCTTCAAATCCAAGAGAAACACGCGATATTAACTTCAAATCAATGCGAAGTAGAAGGCTTAGCTTCAAATCCATGCGAAACAAATGAATTTCCTTCAAATACCTGCGGTTTAAATGAAATAGCTTCAAATGCAGGTGAAACAAACGAGTTAGCTTCAAATCCATGCGAAGCACATGATTTAGCATCAAATCAATATGAAGTAGAAGGCTTAATTTCAAATCCATGCGAAACAAATGGTTTAGCTTCAAATACTTGTGATAAACACGATTTACAGTCAACTGCATGCGAATGGAACGAGTTAGCTTCAAATCCCAGGGAAACACATGGTTTAACTTCAAATCAATGCGAAGTAGTAGGCTTAGCTTCAAAACAATGCGAAACAAATGTTTTGGGTTCAGATACTTGCGGTTTAAATGAAATAGCTTCAAATGCAGGCGAAACAAACGAGTTAGCTTCAAGACCATGCGAAACACATGATTCAGCTTCAAATCAATGCAAAGTTGTAGACTTAGCTTCAAATCAATGCGAAACAAATGGTTTAGCTTCAAATACTTGTGATAAACATGATTTAGTTTCAACTGCATACGAATCGAACGAGTTCGCTTCAAATTCAAGAGAAACACATGAATTAACTTCAAATCAATGCGAAGTAGTAGGCTTAGCTTCAAATCAATGCGAAACAAATGAATTACCTTCAAATACCTGCGGTTTAAATGAAATAGCTTCAAATGCAGGCGAAACAAACGAGTTAGCTTCACATCCATGCGAAGCATATGAGTTAGCTTCAAATCAATGCGAAGAAGAAGGCTTAGCTTCAAATCCATGTGAAAGAAATGGTTTAGCTTCAAATACTTCTGATAAACACGATTTAGAGTCAATTGCATGCGAATGGAACGAGTTAGCTTCAAATCCCAGGGAAACACATGATTTAACTTCAAATCAATGCGAAGTAGGAGGCTTAGGTTCAAATCAATGCGAAACAAATAGTTTGGGTTCAGATTCTTGTGATCAAAATGATTTAGCTTCAACTGCTTGCGAATCAAACGAGTTAGCTTCAAATTCAAGAGAAACACATGATTTAACTTCAAATCAATGCGAGCAAGGAGGCTTAGCTTCAAATCCATGTGAAACAAATAGTTTAGCTTCAAATACTTCTGATAAACACGATTTTGAGTCAATTGCATGCGAATGGAACGACTTAGCTTCAAATTCAAGAGAAACACATGAATTAACTTCAAATCAATGCGAAGTAGTAGGATTAGCTTCAAAACAATGCGAAACAAATGTTTTGGGTTCAGATACTTGTGAACAAAATGATTTAGCTTCAACTGCATGCGAATCAAACGAGTTAGCTTCAAATTCAAGAGAAACACATGATTTAACTTCAAATCAATGCGAAGTAGTAGGCTTAGCTTCAAATCAATGCGAAACAAATGAATTACCTTCAAATATCTGCGGCTTAAATGAAATAGCTTCAAATGCAGGCGAAACAAACGAGTTAGCTTCACATCCATGCGAAGCATATGAGTTAGCTTCAAATCAATGCGAAGAAGAAGGCTTAGCTTCAAATCCATGTGAAAGAAATGGTTTAGCTTCAAATACTTCTGATAAACACGATTTAGAGTCAATTGCTTGCGAATGGAACGAGTTAGCTTCAAATCCCAGGGAAACACATGATTTAACTTCAAATCAATGCGAAGTAGGAGGCTTAGGTTCAAATCAATGCGAAACAAATAATTTGGATTCAGATTCTTGTGATCAAAATGATTTAGCTTCAACTGCATGCGAATCAAACGAGTTAGCTTCAAATTCAAGAGAAACACATGATTTAACTTCAAATCAATGCGAAGGAGAAGTCTTAGCATCAAATTCATGCGAAACAAATGATTTACCTTCAAATACTTGCGATAAACATGATTTAGCTTCAACTGCGTGCGAATCAAACGAATTAGCTTCAAATCCAAGGGAAACACATGGTTTAACTTCAAATCAATGCGAAGTAGTAGGCTTAGCTTCAAAACAATGCGAAACAAATGTTTTGGGTTCAGATACTTGTGAACAAAATGATTTAGCTTCAACTGCATGCGAATCAAACGAGTTAGCTTCAAATTCAAGAGAAACACATGATTTAACTTCAAATCAATGCGAAGTAGGAGGCTTAGCTTCAAATCAATGCGAAACAAATGGTTTGGATTCAGATACTTGTGATCAAAATGATTTAGCATCAACTGCATGCGAATCAAACGACTTAGCTTCAAATTCAAGGGAAACACATGATTTAACTTCAAATCAATGCAAAGTAGTAGACTTAGCTTCAAATCAATGCGAAACAAATTGTTTAGCTTCAAATAATTGTTATAAACATGATTTAGTTTCAACTGCATACGAATCGAACGAGTTCGCTTCAAATTCAAGAGAAACACATGAATTAAATTCAAATCAATGCGAAGTAGTAGTCTTAGCTTCAAATCAATGCGAAACAAATGAATTACCTTCAAATATCTGCGGTTTAAATGAAATAGCTTCAAATGCAGGCGAAACAAACGAGTTAGCTTCAAATCCATGCGAAGCACATGAGTTAGCTTCAAATCAATGCGAAGTAGAAGGCTTAGCTTCAAATCCATGTGAAACCAATGATTTAACTTCAAATACTTCTGATAAACACGATTTAGAGTCAATTGCATGCGAATGTAACGAGTTAGCTTCAAATCCCAGGGAAACACATGATTTAACTTCAAATCAATGCGAAGTAGGAGGCTTAGCTTCAAATCTGTGCGAAACAAATGGTTTGGATTCAGATACATGTGATAAACATGGTTTAGCTTCAACTGCATGCGATTAAAACGAGATAGCTTCAAATCCAAGAGAAACACATGATATTAACTTCAAATCAATGCGAAGTAGGAGGCTTAGCTTCAAAACAATGCGAAACAAATGAATTTCCTTCAAATACCTGCGGTTTAAATGAAATAGCTTCAAATGCAGGCGAAACAAACGAGTTAGCTTCAAATCCATGCGAAGCACATGATTTAGCATCAAATCAATATGAAGTAGAAGGCTTAACTTCAAATCCATGCGAAACAAATGGTTTAGCTTCAAATACTTGTGATAAACACGATTTAGAGTCAACTGCATGCGAATGGAACGAGTTAGCTTCAAATCCCAGGGAAACACATGATTTAACTTCAAATCAATGCGAAGTAGGAGGCTTAGCTTCAAAACAATGCGAAACAAATGAATTTCCTTCAAATACCTGCGGTTTAAATGAAATAGCTTCAAATGCAGGCGAAACAAACGAGTTAGCTTCAAATCCATGCGAAGCACATGATTTAGCATCAAATCAATATGAAGTAGAAGGCTTAACTTCAAATCCATGCGAAACAAATGGTTTAGCTTCAAATACTTGTGATAAACACGATTTAGAGTCAACTGCATGCGAATGGAACGAGTTAGCTTCAAATCCCAGGGAAACACATGATTTAACTTCAAATCAATGCGAAGTAGGAGGCTTAGCTTCAAATCAATGCGAAACAAATAGTTTGGATTCTGATACTTGTGATCAAAATGATTTAGCTTCAACTGCATGCGAATCAAACGAGTTAGCTTCAAATTCAAGAGAAACACATGATTTAACTTCAAATCAATGCGAAGGAGAAGTCTTAGCATCAAATTCATGCGAAACAAATGATTTATCTTCAAATACTTGCGATAAACATGATTTAGCTTCAACTGCGTGCGAATCAAACGACTTAGCTTCAAATCCAAGGGAAACACATGGTTTAACTTCAAATCAATGCGAAGTAGTAGGCTTAGCTTCAAAACAATGCGAAACAAATGTTTTGGGTTCAGATACGTGCGGTTTAAATGAAATAGCTTCAAATGCAGGCGAAACAAACGAGTTAGCTTCAAGACCATGCGAAACACATGATTCAGCTTCAAATCAATGCAAAGTAGTAGACTTAGCTTCAAATCAATGCGAAACAAATGGGTTAGCTTCAAATACTTGTGATAAACATGATTTAGTTTCAACTGCATACGAATCGAACGAGTTCGCTTCAAATTCAAGAGAAACACATGAATTAACTTCAAATCAATGCGAAGTAGTAGGCTTAGCTTCAAATCAATGCGAAACAAATGAATTACCTTCAAATACCTGCGGTTTAAATGAAATAGCTTCAAATGCAGGCGAAACAAACGAGTTAGCTTTAAATCCATGCGAAGCACATGAGTTAGCTTCAAATCAATGCGAAGAAGAAGGCTTAGCTTCAAATCCATGTGAAAGAAATGGTTTAGCTTCAAATACTTCTGATAAACACGATTTAGAGTCAATTGCATGCGAATGGAACGAGTTAGCTTCAAATCCCAGGGAAACACATGATTTAACTTCAAATCAATGCGAAGTAGGAGGCTTAGGTTCAAATCAATGCGAAACAAATAGTTTGGATTCAGATTCTTGTGATCAAAATGATTTAGCTTCAACTGCATGCGAATCAAACGAGTTAGCTTCAAATTCAAGAGAAACACATGATTTAACTTCAAATCAATGCGAAGGAGAAGTCTTAGCATCAAATTCATGCGAAACAAATGATTTACCTTCAAATACTTGCGATAAACATGATTTAGCTTCAACTGCGTGCGAATCAAACGACTTAGCTTCAAATCCAAGGGAAACACATGGTTTAACTTCAAATCAATGCGATGTAGTAGGCTTAGCTTCAAAACAATGCGAAACAAATGTTTTGGGTTCAGATACTTGTGAACAAAATGATTTAGCTTCAACTGCATGCGAATCAAACGAGTTAGCTTCAAATTCAAGAGAAACACATGATTTAACTTCAAATCAATGCGAAGGAGAAGTCTTAGCATCAAATTCATGCGAAACAAATGATTTACCTTCAAATACTTGCGATAAACATGATTTAGCTTCAACTGCGTGCGAATCAAACGACTTAGCTTCAAATCCAAGGGAAACACATGGTTTAACTTCAAATCAATGCGAAGTAGTAGGCTTAGCTTCAAAACAATGCGAAACAAATGTTTTGGGTTCAGATACTTGTGAACAAAATGATTTAGCTTCAACTGCATGCGAATCAAACGAGTTAGCTTCAAATTCAAGAGAAACACATGATTTAACTTCAAATCAATGCGAAGTAGGAGGCTTAGCTTCAAATCAATGCGAAACAAATGGTTTGGATTCAGATACTTGTGATCAAAATGATTTAGCTTCAACTGCATGCGAATCAAACGACTTAGCTTCAAATTCAAGAGAAACACATGAATTAACTTCAAATCAATGCGAAGTAGTAGGCTTAGCTTCAAAACAATGCGAAACAAATGTTTTGGGTTCAGATACTTGTGAACAAAATGATTTAGCTTCAACTGCATGCGAATCAAACGAGTTAGCTTCAAATTCAAGGGAAACACATGATTTAACTTCAAATCAATGCAAAGTAGTAGACTTAGCTTCAAATCAGTGCGAAACAAATGGTTTAGCTTCAAATACTTGTGATAAACATGATTTAGTTTCAACTGCATGCGAATCGAACGAGTTCGCTTCATATTCAAGAGAATCACATGAGTTAGCTTCAAATCAATGCGAAGTAGAAGGCTTAGCTTCAAATCCATGTGAAACAAATGGTTTAACTTCAAATACTTCTGATAAACACTATTTAGAGTCAATTGCATGCGAATGGAACGAGTTAGCTTCAAATCCCAGGGAAACACATGATTTAACTTCAAATCAATGCGAAGTAGGAGGCTTAGCTTCAAATCTGTGCGAAACAAATGGTTTGGATTCAGATACATGTGATAAACATGGTTTAGCTTCAACTGCATGCGATTAAAACGAGATAGCTTCAAATCCAAGAGAAACACGCGATATTAACTTCAAATCAATGCGAAGTAGAAGGCTTAGCTTCAAATCCATGCGAAACAAATGAATTTCCTTCAAATACCTGCGGTTTAAATGAAATAGCTTCAAATGCAGGCGAAACAAACGAGTTAGCTTCAAATCCATGCGAAGCACATGATTTAGCATCAAATCAATATGAAGTAGAAGGCTTAACTTCAAATCCATGCGAAACAAATGGTTTAGCTTCAAATACTTGTGATAAACACTATTTAGAGTCAACTGCATGCGAATGGAACGAGTTAGCTTCAAATCCCAGGGAAACACATGGTTTAACTTCAAATCAATGCGAAGTAGTAGGCTTAGCTTCAAAACAATGCGAAACAAATGTTTTGGGTTCAGATACTTGCGGTTTAAATGAAATAGCTTCAAATGCAGGCGAAACAAACGAGTTAGCTTCAAGACCATGCGAAACACATGATTCAGCTTCAAATCAATGCAAAGTTGTAGACTTAGCTTCAAATCAATGCGAAACAAATGGTTTAGCTTCAAATACTTGTGATAAACATGATTTAGTTTCAACTGCATACGAATCGAACGAGTTCGCTTCAAATTCAAGAGAAACACATGAATTAACTTCAAATCAATGCGAAGTAGTAGGCTTAGCTTCAAATCAATGCGAAACAAATGAATTACCTTCAAATACCTGCGGTTTAAATGAAATAGCTTCAAATGCAGGCGAAACAAACGAGTTAGCTTCACATCCATGCGAAGCATATGAGTTAGCTTCAAATCAATGCGAAGAAGAAGGCTTAGCTTCAAATCCATGTGAAAGAAGTGGTTTAGCTTCAAATACTTCTGATAAACACGATTTAGAGTCAATTGCATGCGAATGGAACGAGTTAGCTTCAAATCCCTGGGAAACACATGATTTAACTTCAAATCAATGCGAAGTAGGAGGCTTAGGTTCAAATCAATGCGAAACAAATAGTTTGGGTTCAGATTCTTGTGATCAAAATGATTTAGCTTCAACTGCATGCGAATCAAACGAGTTAGCTTCAAATTCAAGAGAAACACATGATTTAACTTCAAATCAATGCGAAGGAGAAGTCTTAGCATCAAATTCATGCGAAACAAATGATTTACCTTCAAATACTTGCGATAAACATGATTTAGCTTCAACTGCGTGCGAATCAAACGACTTAGCTTCAAATCCAAGGGAAACACATGGTTTAACTTCAAATCAATGCGAAGTAGTAGGCTTAGCTTCAAAACAATGCGAAACAAATGTTTTGGGTTCAGATACTTGTGAACAAAATGATTTAGCTTCAACTGCATGCGAATCAAACGAGTTAGCTTCAAATTCAAGAGAAACACATGATTTAACTTCAAATCAATGCGAACAAGGAGGCTTAGCTTCAAATCCATGTGAAACAAATAGTTTAGCTTCAAATACTTCTGATAAACACGATTTTGAGTCAATTGCATGCGAATGGAACGACTTAGCTTCAAATTCAAGAGAAACACATGAATTAACTTCAAATCAATGCGAAGTAGTAGGCTTAGCTTCAAATCCATGTGAAACAAATGATTTACCTTCAAATATCTGCTGTTTAAATGAAATAGCTTCAAATGCAGGCGAAACAAACGAGTTAGCTTGAAATCCATGCGAAGCACATGAGTTAGCTTCAAATCAATGCGAAGTAGAAGGCTTAGCTTCAAATCCATGTGAAACAAATGGTTTAGCTTCAAATACTTCTGATAAACACGATTTAGAGTCAATTGCATGCGAATGGAACGAGTTAGCTTCAAATCCCAGGGAAACACATGATTTAACTTCAAATCAATGCGAAGTAGGAGGCTTAGGTTCAAATCAATGCGAAACAAATAGTTTGGATTCAGATACTTGTGATCAAAATGATTTAGCTTCAACTGCATGCGAATCAAACGAGTTAGCTTCAAATTCAAGAGAAACACATGATTTAACTTCAAATCAATGCGAAGGAGAAGTCTTAGCATCAAATTCATGCGAAACAAATGATTTACCTTCAAATACTTGCGATAAACATGATTTAGCTTCAACTGCGTGCGAATCAAACGACTTAGCTTCAAATCCAAGGGAAACACATGGTTTAACTTCAAATCAATGCGAAGTAGTAGGCTTAGCTTCAAATCAATGCGAAACAAATGGTTTGGGTTCAGATACTTGTGATCAAAATGATTTAGCTTCAACTGCATGCGAATCAAACGACTTAGCTTCAAATTCAAGAGAAACACATGAATTAACTTCAAATCAATGCGAAGTAGTAGGCTTAGCTTCAAAACAATGCGAAACAAATGTTTTGGGTTCAGATACTTGTGAACAAAATGATTTAGCTTCAACTGCATGCGAATCAAACGAGTTAGCTTCAAATTCAAGGGAAACACATGATTTAACTTCAAATCAATGCAAAGTAGTAGACTTAGCTTCAAATCAGTGCGAAACAAATGGTTTAGCTTCAAATACTTGTGATAAACATGATTTAGTTTCAACTGCATGCGAATCGAACGAGTTCGCTTCAAATTCAAGAGAATCACATGTGTTCGCTTCAAATTCAAGAGAATCACATGAGTTAGCTTCAAATCAATGCGAAGTAGAAGGCTTAGCTTCAAATCCATGTGAAACAAATGGTTTAACTTCAAATACTTCTGATAAACACTATTTAGAGTCAATTGCATGCGAATGGAACGAGTTAGCTTCAAATCCCAGGGAAACACATGATTTAACTTCAAATCAATGCGAAGTAGGAGGCTTAGCTTCAAATCTGTGCGAAACAAATGGTTTGGATTCAGATACATGTGATAAACATGGTTTAGCTTCAACTGCATGCGATTAAAACGAGATAGCTTCAAATCCAAGAGAAACACGCGATATTAACTTCAAATCAATGCGAAGTAGAAGGCTTAGCTTCAAATCCATGCGAAACAAATGAATTTCCTTCAAATACCTGCGGTTTAAATGAAATAGCTTCAAATGCAGGCGAAACAAACGAGTTAGCTTCAAATCCATGCGAAGCACATGATTTAGCATCAAATCAATATGAAGTAGAAGGCTTAACTTCAAATCCATGCGAAACAAATGGTTTAGCTTCAAATACTTGTGATAAACACGATTTAGAGTCAACTGCATGCGAATGGAACGAGTTAGCTTCAAATCCCAGGGAAACACATGGTTTAACTTCAAATCAATGCGAAGTAGTAGGCTTAGCTTCAAAACAATGCGAAACAAATGTTTTGGGTTCAGATACTTGCGGTTTAAATGAAATAGCTTCAAATGCAGGCGAAACAAACGAGTTAGCTTCAAGACCATGCGAAACACATGATTCAGCTTCAAATCAATGCAAAGTTGTAGACTTAGCTTCAAATCAATGCGAAACAAATGGTTTAGCTTCAAATACTTGTGATAAACATGATTTAGTTTCAACTGCATACGAATCGAACGAGTTCGCTTCAAATTCAAGAGAAACACATGAATTAACTTCAAATCAATGCGAAGTAGTAGGCTTAGCTTCAAATCAATGCGAAACAAATGAATTACCTTCAAATACCTGCGGTTTAAATGAAATAGCTTCAAATGCAGGCGAAACAAACGAGTTAGCTTCACATCCATGCGAAGCATATGAGTTAGCTTCAAATCAATGCGAAGAAGAAGGCTTAGCTTCAAATCCATGTGAAAGAAGTGGTTTAGCTTCAAATACTTCTGATAAACACGATTTAGAGTCAATTGCATGCGAATGGAACGAGTTAGCTTCAAATCCCTGGGAAACACATGATTTAACTTCAAATCAATGCGAAGTAGGAGGCTTAGGTTCAAATCAATGCGAAACAAATAGTTTGGGTTCAGATTCTTGTGATCAAAATGATTTAGCTTCAACTGCATGCGAATCAAACGAGTTAGCTTCAAATTCAAGAGAAACACATGATTTAACTTCAAATCAATGCGAAGGAGAAGTCTTAGCATCAAATTCATGCGAAACAAATGATTTACCTTCAAATACTTGCGATAAACATGATTTAGCTTCAACTGCGTGCGAATCAAACGACTTAGCTTCAAATCCAAGGGAAACACATGGTTTAACTTCAAATCAATGCGAAGTAGTAGGCTTAGCTTCAAAACAATGCGAAACAAATGTTTTGGGTTCAGATACTTGTGAACAAAATGATTTAGCTTCAACTGCATGCGAATCAAACGAGTTAGCTTCAAATTCAAGAGAAACACATGATTTAACTTCAAATCAATGCGAACAAGGAGGCTTAGCTTCAAATCCATGTGAAACAAATAGTTTAGCTTCAAATACTTCTGATAAACACGATTTTGAGTCAATTGCATGCGAATGGAACGACTTAGCTTCAAATTCAAGAGAAACACATGAATTAACTTCAAATCAATGCGAAGTAGTAGGCTTAGCTTCAAATCCATGTGAAACAAATGATTTACCTTCAAATATCTGCTGTTTAAATGAAATAGCTTCAAATGCAGGCGAAACAAACGAGTTAGCTTGAAATCCATGCGAAGCACATGAGTTAGCTTCAAATCAATGCGAAGTAGAAGGCTTAGCTTCAAATCCATGTGAAACAAATGGTTTAGCTTCAAATACTTCTGATAAACACGATTTAGAGTCAATTGCATGCGAATGGAACGAGTTAGCTTCAAATCCCAGGGAAACACATGATTTAACTTCAAATCAATGCGAAGTAGGAGGCTTAGGTTCAAATCAATGCGAAACAAATAGTTTGGATTCAGATACTTGTGATCAAAATGATTTAGCTTCAACTGCATGCGAATCAAACGAGTTAGCTTCAAATTCAAGAGAAACACATGATTTAACTTCAAATCAATGCGAAGGAGAAGTCTTAGCATCAAATTCATGCGAAACAAATGATTTACCTTCAAATACTTGCGATAAACATGATTTAGCTTCAACTGCGTGCGAATCAAACGACTTAGCTTCAAATCCAAGGGAAACACATGGTTTAACTTCAAATCAATGCGAAGTAGTAGGCTTAGCTTCAAATCAATGCGAAACAAATGGTTTGGGTTCTGATACTTGTGATCAAAATGATTTAGCTTCAACTGCATGCGAATCAAACGACTTAGCTTCAAATTCAAGAGAAACACATGAATTAACTTCAAATCAATGCGAAGTAGTAGGCTTAGCTTCAAAACAATGCGAAACAAATGTTTTGGGTTCAGATACTTGTGAACAAAATGATTTAGCTTCAACTGCATGCGAATCAAACGAGTTAGCTTCAAATTCAAGGGAAACACATGATTTAACTTCAAATCAATGCAAAGTAGTAGACTTAGCTTCAAATCAGTGCGAAACAAATGGTTTAGCTTCAAATACTTGTGATAAACATGATTTAGTTTCAACTGCATGCGAATCGAACGAGTTCGCTTCAAATTCAAGAGAATCACATGTGTTCGCTTCAAATTCAAGAGAATCACATGAGTTAGCTTCAAATCAATGCGAAGTAGAAGGCTTAGCTTCAAATCCATGTGAAACAAATGGTTTAACTTCAAATACTTCTGATAAACACGATTTAGAGTCAATTGCATGCGAATGGAACGAGTTAGCTTCAAATCCCAGGGAAACACATGATTTAACTTCAAATCAATGCGAAGTAGGAGGCTTAGCTTCAAATCTGTGCGAAACAAATGGTTTGGATTCAGATACATGTGATAAACATGGTTTAGCTTCAACTGCATGCGATTAAAACGAGATAGCTTCAAATCCAAGAGAAACACGCGATATTAACTTCAAATCAATGCGAAGTAGAAGGCTTAGCTTCAAATCCATGCGAAACAAATGAATTTCCTTCAAATACCTGCGGTTTAAATGAAATAGCTTCAAATGCAGGCGAAACAAACGAGTTAGCTTCAAATCCATGCGAAGCACATGATTTAGCATCAAATCAATATGAAGTAGAAGGCTTAACTTCAAATCCATGCGAAACAAATGGTTTAGCTTCAAATACTTGTGATAAACACGATTTAGAGTCAACTGCATGCGAATGGAACGAGTTAGCTTCAAATCCCAGGGAAACACATGGTTTAACTTCAAATCAATGCGAAGTAGTAGGCTTAGCTTCAAAACAATGCGAAACAAATGTTTTGGTTCAGATACTTGCGGTTTAAATGAAATAGCTTCAAATGCAGGCGAAACAAACGAGTTAGCTTCAAGACCATGCGAAACACATGATTCAGCTTCAAATCAATGCAAAGTTGTAGACTTAGCTTCAAATCAATGCGAAACAAATGGTTTAGCTTCAAATACTTGTGATAAACATGATTTAGTTTCAACTGCATACGAATCGAACGAGTTCGCTTCAAATTCAAGAGAAACACATGAATTAACTTCAAATCAATGCGAAGTAGTAGGCTTAGCTTCAAATCAATGCGAAACAAATGAATTACCTTCAAATACCTGCGGTTTAAATGAAATAGCTTCAAATGCAGGCGAAACAAACGAGTTAGCTTCACATCCATGCGAAGCATATGAGTTAGCTTCAAATCAATGCGAAGAAGAAGGCTTAGCTTCAAATCCATGTGAAAGAAGTGGTTTAGCTTCAAATACTTCTGATAAACACGATTTAGAGTCAATTGCATGCGAATGGAACGAGTTAGCTTCAAATCCCAGGGAAACACATGATTTAACTTCAAATCAATGCGAAGTAGGAGGCTTAGGTTCAAATCAATGCGAAACAAATAGTTTGGGTTCAGATTCTTGTGATCAAAATGATTTAGCTTCAACTGCATGCGAATCAAACGAGTTAGCTTCAAATTCAAGAGAAACACATGATTTAACTTCAAATCAATGCGAAGGAGAAGTCTTAGCATCAAATTCATGCGAAACAAATGATTTACCTTCAAATACTTGCGATAAACATGATTTAGCTTCAACTGCGTGCGAATCAAACGACTTAGCTTCAAATCCAAGGGAAACACATGGTTTAACTTCAAATCAATGCGAAGTAGTAGGCTTAGCTTCAAAACAATGCGAAACAAATGTTTTGGGTTCAGATACTTGTGAACAAAATGATTTAGCTTCAACTGCATGCGAATCAAACGAGTTAGCTTCAAATTCAAGAGAAACACATGATTTAACTTCAAATCAATGCGAACAAGGAGGCTTAGCTTCAAATCCATGTGAAACAAATAGTTTAGCTTCAAATACTTCTGATAAACAGGATTTTGAGTCAATTGCATGCGAATGGAACGACTTAGCTTCAAATTCAAGAGAAACACATGAGTTAACTTCAAATCAATGCGAAGTAGTAGGCTTAGCTTCAAATCCATGTGAAACAAATGATTTACCTTCAAATATCTGCTGTTTAAATGAAATAGCTTCAAATGCAGGCGAAACAAACGAGTTAGCTTGAAATCCATGCGAAGCACATGAGTTAGCTTCAAATCAATGCGAAGTAGAAGGCTTAGCTTCAAATCCATGTGAAACAAATGGTTTAGCTTCAAATACTTCTGATAAACACGATTTAGAGTCAATTGCATGCGAATGGAACGAGTTAGCTTCAAATCCCAGGGAAACACATGATTTAACTTCAAATCAATGCGAAGTAGGAGGCTTAGGTTCAAATCAATGCGAAACAAATAGTTTGGATTCAGATACTTGTGATCAAAATGATTTAGCTTCAACTGCATGCGAATCAAACGAGTTAGCTTCAAATTCAAGAGAAACACATGATTTAACTTCAAATCAATGCGAAGGAGAAGTCTTAGCATCAAATTCATGCGAAACAAATGATTTACCTTCAAATACTTGCGATAAACATGATTTAGCTTCAACTGCGTGCGAATCAAACGACTTAGCTTCAAATCCAAGGGAAACACATGCTTTAACTTCAAATCAATGCGAAGTAGTAGGCTTAGCTTCAAAACAATGCGAAACAAATGTTTTGGGTTCAGATACTTGTGAACAAAATGATTTAGCTTCAACTGCATGCGAATCAAACGAGTTAGCTTCAAATTCAAGAGAAACACATGATTTAACTTCAAATCAATGCGAAGTAGGAGGCTTAGCTTCAAATCAATGCGAAACAAATGGTTTGGATTCAGATACTTGTGATCAAAATGATTTAGCTTCAACTGCATGCGAATCAAACGACTTAGCTTCAAATTCAAGGGAAACACATGAGTTAGCTTCAAATCAATGCGAAGTAGAAGGCTTAGCTTCAAATCCATGTGAAACAAATGGTTTAGCTTCAAATACTTCTGATAAACACGATTTAGAGTCAATTGCATGCGAATGGAACGAGTTAGCTTCAAATCCCAGGGAAACACATGATTTAACTTCAAATCAATGCGAAGTAGGAGGCTTAGGTTCAAATCAATGCGAAACAAATAGTTTGGATTCAGATACTTGTGATCAAAATGATTTAGCTTCAACTGCATGCGAATCAAACGAGTTAGCTTCAAATTCAAGAGAAACACATGATTTAACTTCAAATCAATGCGAAGGAGAAGTCTTAGCATCAAATTCATGCGAAACAAATGATTTACCTTCAAATACTTGCGATAAACATGATTTAGCTTCAACTGCGTGCGAATCAAACGACTTAGCTTCAAATCCAAGGGAAACACATGCTTTAACTTCAAATCAATGCGAAGTAGTAGGCTTAGCTTCAAAACAATGCGAAACAAATGTTTTGGGTTCAGATACTTGTGAACAAAATGATTTAGCTTCAACTGCATGCGAATCAAACGAGTTAGCTTCAAATTCAAGAGAAACACATGATTTAACTTCAAATCAATGCGAAGTAGGAGGCTTAGCTTCAAATCAATGCGAAACAAATGGTTTGGATTCAGATACTTGTGATCAAAATGATTTAGCTTCAACTGCATGCGAATCAAACGACTTAGCTTCAAATTCAAGGGAAACACATGATTTAACTTCAAATCAATGCAAAGTAGTAGACTTAGCTTCAAATCAATGCGAAACAAATGGTTTAGCTTCAAATACTTGTGATAAACATGATTTAGTTTCAACTGCATACGAATCGAACGAGTTCGCTTCAAATTCAAGAGAAACACATGAATTATCTTCAAATCAATGCGAAGTAGTAGGCTTAGCTTCAAATCAATGCGAAACAAATGAATTACCTTCAAATACCTGCGGTTTAAATGAAATAGCTTCAAATGCAGGCGAAACAAACGAGTTAGCTTCACATCCATGCGAAGCATATGAGTTAGCTTCAAATCAATGCGAAGAAGAAGGTTTAGCTTCAAATCCATGTGAAAGAAATGGTTTAGCTTCAAATACTTCTGATAAACACGATTTAGAGTCAATTGCATGCGAATGGAACGAGTTAGCTTCAAATCCCAGGGAAACACATGATTTAACTTCAAATCAATGCGAAGTAGGAGGCTTAGGTTCAAATCAATGCGAAACAAATAGTTTGGGTTCAGATTCTTGTGATCAAAATGATTTAGCTTCAACTGCATGCGAATCAAACGAGTTAGCTTCAAATTCAAGAGAAACACATGATTTAACTTCAAATCAATGCGAAGGAGAAGTCTTAGCATCAAATTCATGCGAAACAAATGATTTACCTTCAAATACTTGCGATAAACATGATTTAGCTTCAACTGCGTGCGAATCAAACGACTTAGCTTCAAATCCAAGGGAAACACATGGTTTAACTTCAAATCAATGCGAAGTAGTAGGCTTAGCTTCAAAACAATGCGAAACAAATGTTTTGGGTTCAGATACTTGTGAACAAAATGATTTAGCTTCAACTGCATGCGAATCAAACGAGTTAGCTTCAAATTCAAGAGAAACACATGATTTAACTTCAAATCAATGCGAACAAGGAGGCTTAGCTTCAAATCCATGTGAAACAAATAGTTTAGCTTCAAATACTTCTGATAAACACGATTTTGAGTCAATTGCATGCGAATGGAACGACTTAGCTTCAAATTCAAGAGAAACACATGAATTAACTTCAAATCAATGCGAAGTAGTAGGCTTAGCTTCAAATCCATGTGAAACAAATGATTTACCTTCAAATATCTGCTGTTTAAATGAAATAGCTTCAAATGCAGGCGAAACAAACGAGTTAGCTTGAAATCCATGCGAAGCACATGAGTTAGCTTCAAATCAATGCGAAGTAGAAGGCTTAGCTTCAAATCCATGTGAAACAAATGGTTTAGCTTCAAATACTTCTGATAAACACGATTTAGAGTCAATTGCATGCGAATGGAACGAGTTAGCTTCAAATCCCAGGGAAACACATGATTTAACTTCAAATCAATGCGAAGTAGGAGGCTTAGGTTCAAATCAATGCGAAACAAATAGTTTGGATTCAGATACTTGTGATCAAAATGATTTAGCTTCAACTGCATGCGAATCAAACGAGTTAGCTTCAAATTCAAGAGAAACACATGATTTAACTTCAAATCAATGCGAAGGAGAAGTCTTAGCATCAAATTCATGCGAAACAAATGATTTACCTTCAAATACTTGCGATAAACATGATTTAGCTTCAACTGCGTGCGAATCAAACGACTTAGCTTCAAATCCAAGGGAAACACATGGTTTAACTTCAAATCAATGCGAAGTAGTAGGCTTAGCTTCAAAACAATGCGAAACAAATGTTTTGGGTTCAGATACTTGTGAACAAAATGATTTAGCTTCAACTGCATGCGAATCAAACGAGTTAGCTTCAAATTCAAGAGAAACACATGATTTAACTTCAAATCAATGCGAAGTAGGAGGCTTAGCTTCAAATCAATGCGAAACAAATGGTTTGGATTCAGATACTTGTGATCAAAATGATTTAGCTTCAACTGCATGCGAATCAAACGACTTAGCTTCAAATTCAAGGGAAACACATGATTTAACTTCAAATCAATGCAAAGTAGTAGACTTAGCTTCAAATCAATGCGAAACAAATGGTTTAGCTTCAAATACTTGTGATAAACATGATTTAGTTTCAACTGCATACGAATCGAACGAGTTCGCTTCAAATTCAAGAGAAACACATGAATTATCTTCAAATCAATGCGAAGTAGTAGGCTCAGCTTCAAATCAATGCGAAACAAATGAATTACCTTCAAATACCTGCGGTTTAAATGAAATAGCTTCAAATGCAGGCGAAACAAACGAGTTAGCTTCACATCCATGCGAAGCATATGAGTTAGCTTCAAATCAATGCGAAGAAGAAGGCTTAGCTTCAAATCCATGTGAAAGAAATGGTTTAGCTTCAAATACTTCTGATAAACACGATTTAGAGTCAATTGCATGCGAATGGAACGAGTTAGCTTCAAATCCCAGGGAAACACATGATTTAACTTCAAATCAATGCGAAGTAGGAGGCTTAGGTTCAAATCAATGCGAAACAAATAGTTTGGCTTCAGATTCTTGTGATCAAAATGATTTAGCTTCAACTGCATGCGAATCAAACGAGTTAGCTTCAAATTCAAGAGAAACACATGATTTAACTTCAAATCAATGCGAAGGAGAAGTCTTAGCATCAAATTCATGCGAAACAAATGATTTACCTTCAAATACTTGCGATAAACATGATTTAGCTTCAACTGCGTGCGAATCAAACGACTTAGCTTCAAATCCAAGGGAAACACATGGTTTAACTTCAAATCAATGCGAAGTAGTAGGCTTAGCTTCAAAACAATGCGAAACAAATGTTTTGGGTTCAGATACTTGTGAACAAAATGATTTAGCTTCAACTGCATGCGAATCAAACGAGTTAGCTTCAAATTCAAGAGAAACACATGATTCAGCTTCAAATCAATGCAAAGTAGTAGACTTAGCTTCAAATCAATGCGAAACAAATGGTTTAGCTTCAAATACTTGTGATAAACATGATTTAGTTTCAACTGCATACGAATCGAACGAGTTCGCTTCAAATTCAAGAGAAACACATGAATTAACTTCAAATCAATGCGAAGTAGTAGGCTTAGCTTCAAATCAATGCGAAACAAATGAATTACCTTCAAATACCTGCGGTTTAAATGAAATAGCTTCAAATGCAGGCGAAACAAACGAGTTAGCTTCACATCCATGCGAAGCATATGAGTTAGCTTCAAATCAATGCGAAGAAGAAGGCTTAGCTTCAAATCCATGTGAAAGAAATGGTTTAGCTTCAAATACTTCTGATAAACACGATTTAGAATCAATTGCATGCGAATGGAACGAGTTAGCTTCAAATCCCAGGGAAACACATGATTTAACTTCAAATCAATGCGAAGTAGGAGGCTTAGGTTCAAATCAATGCGAAACAAATAGTTTGGGTTCAGATTCTTGTGATCAAAATGATTTAGCTTCAACTGCTTGCGAATCAAACGAGTTAGCTTCAAATTCAAGAGAAACACATGATTTAACTTCAAATCAATGCGAGCAAGGAGGCTTAGCTTCAAATCCATGTGAAACAAATAGTTTAGCTTCAAATACTTCTGATAAACACGATTTTGAGTCAATTGCATGCGAATGGAACGACTTAGCTTCAAATTCAAGAGAAACACATGAATTAACTTCAAATCAATGCGAAGTAGTAGGCTTATCTTCAAATCCATGTGAAACAAATGATTTACCTTCAAATATCTGCTGTTTAAATGAAATAGCTTCAAATGCAGGCGAAACAAACGAGTTAGCTTGAAATCCATGCGAAGCACATGAGTTAGCTTCAAATCAATGCGAAGTAGAAGGCTTAGCTTCAAATCCATGTGAAACAAATGGTTTAGCTTCAAATACTTCTGATAAACACGATTTAGAGTCAATTGCATGCGAATGGAACGAGTTAGCTTCAAATCCAGGGAAACACATGATTTAACTTCAAATCAATGCGAAGTAGTAGGCTTAGCTTCAAATCAATGCGAAACAAATGAATTACCTTCAAATATCTGCGGCTTAAATGAAATAGCTTCAAATGCAGGCGAAACAAACGAGTTAGCTTCACATCCATGCGAAGCATATGAGTTAGCTTCAAATCAATGCGAAGAAGAAGGCTTAGCTTCAAATCCATGTGAAAGAAATGGTTTAGCTTCAAATACTTCTGATAAACACGATTTAGAGTCAATTGCTTGCGAATGGAACGAGTTAGCTTCAAATCCCAGGGAAACACATGATTTAACTTCAAATCAATGCGAAGTAGGAGGCTTAGGTTCAAATCAATGCGAAACAAATAGTTTGGATTCAGATTCTTGTGATCAAAATGATTTAGCTTCAACTGCATGCGAATCAAACGAGTTAGCTTCAAATTCAAGAGAAACACATGATTTAACTTCAAATCAATGCGAAGGAGAAGTCTTAGCATCAAATTCATGCGAAACAAATGATTTACCTTCAAATACTTGCGATAAACATGATTTAGCTTCAACTGCGTGCGAATCAAACGAATTAGCTTCAAATCCAAGGGAAACACATGGTTTAACTTCAAATCAATGCGAAGTAGTAGGCTTAGCTTCAAAACAATGCGAAACAAATGTTTTGGGTTCAGATACTTGTGAACAAAATGATTTAGCTACAACTGCATGCGAATCAAACGAGTTAGCTTCAAATTCAAGAGAAACACATGATTTAACTTCAAATCAATGCGAAGTAGGAGGCTTAGCTTCAAATCCATGTGAAACAAATGATTTACCTTCAAAAATCTGCGGTTTAAATGAAATAGCTTCAAATGCAGGCGAAACAAACGAGTTAGCTTCAAATCAATGCGAAGTAGAAGGCTTAGCTTCAAATCCATGTGAAACCAATGGTTTAACTTCAAATACTTCTGATAAACACGATTTAGAGTCAATTGCATGCGAATCAAACGAGTTAGCTTCAAATCCCAGGAAAACACATGATTTAACTTCAAATCAATGCGAAGTAGGAGGCTTAGCTTCAAATCAATGCGAAACAAATGGTTTGGATTCAGATACTTGTGATCAAAATGATTTAGCATCAACTGCATGCGAATCAAACGACTTAGCTTCAAATTCAAGGGAAACACATGATTTAACTTCAAATCAATGCAAAGTAGTAGACTTAGCTTCAAATCAATGCGAAACAAATGGTTTAGCTTCAAATACTTGTTATAAACATGATTTAGTTTCAACTGCATACGAATCGAACGAGTTCGCTTCAAATTCAAGAGAAACACATGAATTAAATTCAAATCAATGCGAAGTAGTAGTCTTAGCTTCAAATCAATGCGAAACAAATGAATTACCTTCAAATATCTGCGGTTTAAATGAAATAGCTTCAAATGCAGGCGAAACAAACGAGTTAGCTTCAAATCCATGCGAAGCACATGAGTTAGCTTCAAATCAATGCGAAGTAGAAGGCTTAGCTTCAAATCCATGTGAAACCAATGATTTAACTTCAAATACTTCTGATAAACACGATTTAGAGTCAATTGCATGCGAATGTAACGAGTTAGCTTCAAATCCCAGGGAAACACATGATTTAACTTCAAATCAATGCGAAGTAGGAGGCTTAGCTTCAAATCTGTGCGAAACAAATGGTTTGGATTCAGATACATGTGATAAACATGGTTTAGCTTCAACTGCATGCGATTAAAACGAGATAGCTTCAAATCCAAGAGAAACACGCGATATTAACTTCAAATCAATGCGAAGTAGAAGGCTTAGCTTCAAATCCATGCGAAACAAATGAATTTCCTTCAAATACCTGCGGTTTAAATGAAATAGCTTCAAATGCAGGCGAAACAAACGAGTTAGCTTCAAATCCATGCGAAGCACATGATTTAGCATCAAATCAATATGAAGTAGAAGGCTTAACTTCAAATCCATGCGAAACAAATGGTTTAGCTTCAAATACTTGTGATAAACACGATTTACAGTCAACTGCATGCGAATGGAACGAGTTAGCTTCAAATCCCAGGGAAACACATGATTTAACTTCAAATCAATGCGAAGTAGGAGGCTTAGCTTCAAATCTGTCCGAAACAAATGGTTTGGATTCAGATACATGTGATAAACATGGTTTAGCTTCAACTGCATGCGATTAAAACGAGATAGCTTCAAATCCAAGAGAAACACGCGATATTAACTTCAAATCAATGCGAAGTAGAAGGCTTAGCTTCAAATCCATGCGAAACAAATGAATTTCCTTCAAATACCTGCGGTTTAAATGAAATAGCTTCAAATGCAGGTGAAACAAACGAGTTAGCTTCAAATCCATGCGAAGCACATGATTTAGCATCAAATCAATATGAAGTAGAAGGCTTAATTTCAAATCCATGCGAAACAAATGGTTTAGCTTCAAATACTTGTGATAAACACGATTTACAGTCAACTGCATGCGAATGGAACGAGTTAGCTTCAAATCCCAGGGAAACACATGGTTTAACTTCAAATCAATGCGAAGTAGTAGGCTTAGCTTCAAAACAATGCGAAACAAATGTTTTGGGTTCAGATACTTGCGGTTTAAATGAAATAGCTTCAAATGCAGGCGAAACAAACGAGTTAGCTTCAAGACCATGCGAAACACATGATTCAGCTTCAAATCAATGCAAAGTTGTAGACTTAGCTTCAAATCAATGCGAAACAAATGGTTTAGCTTCAAATACTTGTGATAAACATGATTTAGTTTCAACTGCATACGAATCGAACGAGTTCGCTTCAAATTCAAGAGAAACACATGAATTAACTTCAAATCAATGCGAAGTAGTAGGCTTAGCTTCAAATCAATGCGAAACAAATGAATTACCTTCAAATACCTGCGGTTTAAATGAAATAGCTTCAAATGCAGGCGAAACAAACGAGTTAGCTTCACATCCATGCGAAGCATATGAGTTAGCTTCAAATCAATGCGAAGAAGAAGGCTTAGCTTCAAATCCATGTGAAAGAAATGGTTTAGCTTCAAATACTTCTGATAAACACGATTTAGAGTCAATTGCATGCGAATGGAACGAGTTAGCTTCAAATCCCAGGGAAACACATGATTTAACTTCAAATCAATGCGAAGTAGGAGGCTTAGGTTCAAATCAATGCGAAACAAATAGTTTGGGTTCAGATTCTTGTGATCAAAATGATTTAGCTTCAACTGCTTGCGAATCAAACGAGTTAGCTTCAAATTCAAGAGAAACACATGATTTAACTTCAAATCAATGCGAGCAAGGAGGCTTAGCTTCAAATCCATGTGAAACAAATAGTTTAGCTTCAAATACTTCTGATAAACACGATTTTGAGTCAATTGCATGCGAATGGAACGACTTAGCTTCAAATTCAAGAGAAACACATGAATTAACTTCAAATCAATGCGAAGTAGTAGGATTAGCTTCAAAACAATGCGAAACAAATGTTTTGGGTTCAGATACTTGTGAACAAAATGATTTAGCTTCAACTGCATGCGAATCAAACGAGTTAGCTTCAAATTCAAGAGAAACACATGATTTAACTTCAAATCAATGCGAAGTAGTAGGCTTAACTTCAAATCAATGCGAAACAAATGAATTACCTTCAAATATCTGCGGCTTAAATGAAATAGCTTCAAATGCAGGCGAAACAAACGAGTTAGCTTCACATCCATGCGAAGCATATGAGTTAGCTTCAAATCAATGCGAAGAAGAAGGCTTAGCTTCAAATCCATGTGAAAGAAATGGTTTAGCTTCAAATACTTCTGATAAACACGATTTAGAGTCAATTGCTTGCGAATGGAACGAGTTAGCTTCAAATCCCAGGGAAACACATGATTTAACTTCAAATCAATGCGAAGTAGGAGGCTTAGGTTCAAATCAATGCGAAACAAATAATTTGGATTCAGATTCTTGTGATCAAAATGATTTAGCTTCAACTGCATGCGAATCAAACGAGTTAGCTTCAAATTCAAGAGAAACACATGATTTAACTTCAAATCAATGCGAAGGAGAAGTCTTAGCATCAAATTCATGCGAAACAAATGATTTACCTTCAAATACTTGCGATAAACATGATTTAGCTTCAACTGCGTGCGAATCAAACGAATTAGCTTCAAATCCAAGGGAAACACATGGTTTAACTTCAAATCAATGCGAAGTAGTAGGCTTAGCTTCAAAACAATGCGAAACAAATGTTTTGGGTTCAGATACTTGTGAACAAAATGATTTAGCTTCAACTGCATGCGAATCAAACGAGTTAGCTTCAAATTCAAGAGAAACACATGATTTAACTTCAAATCAATGCAAAGTAGTAGACTTAGCTTCAAATCAATGCGAAACAAATGGTTTGGATTCAGATACTTGTTATAAACATGATTTAGTTTCAACTGCATACGAATCGAACGAGTTCGCTTCAAATTCAAGAGAAACACATGAATTAAATTCAAATCAATGCGAAGTAGTAGTCTTAGCTTCAAATCAATGCGAAACAAATGAATTACCTTCAAATATCTGCGGTTTAAATGAAATAGCTTCAAATGCAGGCGAAACAAACGAGTTAGCTTCAAATCCATGCGAAGCACATGAGTTAGCTTCAAATCAATGCGAAGTAGAAGGCTTAGCTTCAAATCCATGTGAAACCAATGATTTAACTTCAAATACTTCTGATAAACACGATTTAGAGTCAATTGCATGCGAATGTAACGAGTTAGCTTCAAATCCCAGGGAAACACATGATTTAACTTCAAATCAATGCGAAGTAGGAGGCTTAGCTTCAAATCTGTGCGAAACAAATGGTTTGGATTCAGATACATGTGATAAACATGGTTTAGCTTCAACTGCATGCGATTAAAACGAGATAGCTTCAAATCCAAGAGAAACACATGATATTAACTTCAAATCAATGCGAAGTAGGAGGCTTAGCTTCAAAACAATGCGAAACAAATGAATTTCCTTCAAATACCTGCGGTTTAAATGAAATAGCTTCAAATGCAGGCGAAACAAACGAGTTAGCTTCAAATCCATGCGAAGCACATGATTTAGCATCAAATCAATATGAAGTAGAAGGCTTAACTTCAAATCCATGCGAAACAAATGGTTTAGCTTCAAATACTTGTGATAAACACGATTTAGAGTCAACTGCATGCGAATGGAACGAGTTAGCTTCAAATCCCAGGGAAACACATGATTTAACTTCAAATCAATGCGAAGTAGGAGGCTTAGCTTCAAAACAATGCGAAACAAATGAATTTCCTTCAAATACCTGCGGTTTAAATGAAATAGCTTCAAATGCAGGCGAAACAAACGAGTTAGCTTCAAATCCATGCGAAGCACATGATTTAGCATCAAATCAATATGAAGTAGAAGGCTTAACTTCAAATCCATGCGAAACAAATGGTTTAGCTTCAAATACTTGTGATAAACACGATTTAGAGTCAACTGCATGCGAATGGAACGAGTTAGCTTCAAATCCCAGGGAAACACATGATTTAACTTCAAATCAATGCGAAGTAGGAGGCTTAGCTTCAAATCAATGCGAAACAAATAGTTTGGATTCTGATACTTGTGATCAAAATGATTTAGCTTCAACTGCATGCGAATCAAACGAGTTAGCTTCAAATTCAAGAGAAACACATGATTTAACTTCAAATCAATGCGAAGGAGAAGTCTTAGCATCAAATTCATGCGAAACAAATGATTTACCTTCAAATACTTGCGATAAACATGATTTAGCTTCAACTGCGTGCGAATCAAACGACTTAGCTTCAAATCCAAGGGAAACACATGGTTTAACTTCAAATCAATGCGAAGTAGTAGGCTTAGCTTCAAAACAATGCGAAACAAATGTTTTGGGTTCAGATACTTGTGAACAAAATGATTTAGCTTCAACTGCATGCGAATCAAACGAGTTAGCTTCAAATTCAAGAGAAACACATGATTTAACTTCAAATCAATGCGAAGTAGGAGGCTTAGCTTCAAATCAATGCGAAACAAATGGTTTGGATTCAGATACTTGTGATCAAAATGATTTAGCTTCAACTGCATGCGAATCAAACGACTTAGCTTCAAATTCAAGAGAAACACATGAATTAACTTCAAATCAATGCGAAGTAGTAGGCTTAGCTTCAAAACAATGCGAAACAAATGTTTTGGGTTCAGATACTTGTGAACAAAATGATTTAGCTTCAACTGCATGCGAATCAAACGAGTTAGCTTCAAATTCAAGGGAAACACATGATTTAACTTCAAATCAATGCAAAGTAGTAGACTTAGCTTCAAATCAGTGCGAAACAAATGGTTTAGCTTCAAATACTTGTGATAAACATGATTTAGTTTCAACTGCATGCGAATCGAACGAGTTCGCTTCATATTCAAGAGAATCACATGAGTTAGCTTCAAATCAATGCGAAGTAGAAGGCTTAGCTTCAAATCCATGTGAAACAAATGGTTTAACTTCAAATACTTCTGATAAACACTATTTAGAGTCAATTGCATGCGAATGGAACGAGTTAGCTTCAAATCCCAGGGAAACACATGATTTAACTTCAAATCAATGCGAAGTAGGAGGCTTAGCTTCAAATCTGTGCGAAACAAATGGTTTGGATTCAGATACATGTGATAAACATGGTTTAGCTTCAACTGCATGCGATTAAAACGAGATAGCTTCAAATCCAAGAGAAACACGCGATATTAACTTCAAATCAATGCGAAGTAGAAGGCTTAGCTTCAAATCCATGCGAAACAAATGAATTTCCTTCAAATACCTGCGGTTTAAATGAAATAGCTTCAAATGCAGGCGAAACAAACGAGTTAGCTTCAAATCCATGCGAAGCACATGATTTAGCATCAAATCAATATGAAGTAGAAGGCTTAACTTCAAATCCATGCGAAACAAATGGTTTAGCTTCAAATACTTGTGATAAACACTATTTAGAGTCAACTGCATGCGAATGGAACGAGTTAGCTTCAAATCCCAGGGAAACACATGGTTTAACTTCAAATCAATGCGAAGTAGTAGGCTTAGCTTCAAAACAATGCGAAACAAATGTTTTGGGTTCAGATACTTGCGGTTTAAATGAAATAGCTTCAAATGCAGGCGAAACAAACGAGTTAGCTTCAAGACCATGCGAAACACATGATTCAGCTTCAAATCAATGCAAAGTTGTAGACTTAGCTTCAAATCAATGCGAAACAAATGGTTTAGCTTCAAATACTTGTGATAAACATGATTTAGTTTCAACTGCATACGAATCGAACGAGTTCGCTTCAAATTCAAGAGAAACACATGAATTAACTTCAAATCAATGCGAAGTAGTAGGCTTAGCTTCAAATCAATGCGAAACAAATGAATTACCTTCAAATACCTGCGGTTTAAATGAAATAGCTTCAAATGCAGGCGAAACAAACGAGTTAGCTTCACATCCATGCGAAGCATATGAGTTAGCTTCAAATCAATGCGAAGAAGAAGGCTTAGCTTCAAATCCATGTGAAAGAAGTGGTTTAGCTTCAAATACTTCTGATAAACACGATTTAGAGTCAATTGCATGCGAATGGAACGAGTTAGCTTCAAATCCCTGGGAAACACATGATTTAACTTCAAATCAATGCGAAGTAGGAGGCTTAGGTTCAAATCAATGCGAAACAAATAGTTTGGGTTCAGATTCTTGTGATCAAAATGATTTAGCTTCAACTGCATGCGAATCAAACGAGTTAGCTTCAAATTCAAGAGAAACACATGATTTAACTTCAAATCAATGCGAAGGAGAAGTCTTAGCATCAAATTCATGCGAAACAAATGATTTACCTTCAAATACTTGCGATAAACATGATTTAGCTTCAACTGCGTGCGAATCAAACGACTTAGCTTCAAATCCAAGGGAAACACATGGTTTAACTTCAAATCAATGCGAAGTAGTAGGCTTAGCTTCAAAACAATGCGAAACAAATGTTTTGGGTTCAGATACTTGTGAACAAAATGATTTAGCTTCAACTGCATGCGAATCAAACGAGTTAGCTTCAAATTCAAGAGAAACACATGATTTAACTTCAAATCAATGCGAACAAGGAGGCTTAGCTTCAAATCCATGTGAAACAAATAGTTTAGCTTCAAATACTTCTGATAAACACGATTTTGAGTCAATTGCATGCGAATGGAACGACTTAGCTTCAAATTCAAGAGAAACACATGAATTAACTTCAAATCAATGCGAAGTAGTAGGCTTAGCTTCAAATCCATGTGAAACAAATGATTTACCTTCAAATATCTGCTGTTTAAATGAAATAGCTTCAAATGCAGGCGAAACAAACGAGTTAGCTTGAAATCCATGCGAAGCACATGAGTTAGCTTCAAATCAATGCGAAGTAGAAGGCTTAGCTTCAAATCCATGTGAAACAAATGGTTTAGCTTCAAATACTTCTGATAAACACGATTTAGAGTCAATTGCATGCGAATGGAACGAGTTAGCTTCAAATCCCAGGGAAACACATGATTTAACTTCAAATCAATGCGAAGTAGGAGGCTTAGGTTCAAATCAATGCGAAACAAATAGTTTGGATTCAGATACTTGTGATCAAAATGATTTAGCTTCAACTGCATGCGAATCAAACGAGTTAGCTTCAAATTCAAGAGAAACACATGATTTAACTTCAAATCAATGCGAAGGAGAAGTCTTAGCATCAAATTCATGCGAAACAAATGATTTACCTTCAAATACTTGCGATAAACATGATTTAGCTTCAACTGCGTGCGAATCAAACGACTTAGCTTCAAATCCAAGGGAAACACATGGTTTAACTTCAAATCAATGCGAAGTAGTAGGCTTAGCTTCAAATCAATGCGAAACAAATGGTTTGGGTTCAGATACTTGTGATCAAAATGATTTAGCTTCAACTGCATGCGAATCAAACGACTTAGCTTCAAATTCAAGAGAAACACATGAATTAACTTCAAATCAATGCGAAGTAGTAGGCTTAGCTTCAAAACAATGCGAAACAAATGTTTTGGGTTCAGATACTTGTGAACAAAATGATTTAGCTTCAACTGCATGCGAATCAAACGAGTTAGCTTCAAATTCAAGGGAAACACATGATTTAACTTCAAATCAATGCAAAGTAGTAGACTTAGCTTCAAATCAGTGCGAAACAAATGGTTTAGCTTCAAATACTTGTGATAAACATGATTTAGTTTCAACTGCATGCGAATCGAACGAGTTCGCTTCAAATTCAAGAGAATCACATGTGTTCGCTTCAAATTCAAGAGAATCACATGAGTTAGCTTCAAATCAATGCGAAGTAGAAGGCTTAGCTTCAAATCCATGTGAAACAAATGGTTTAACTTCAAATACTTCTGATAAACACTATTTAGAGTCAATTGCATGCGAATGGAACGAGTTAGCTTCAAATCCCAGGGAAACACATGATTTAACTTCAAATCAATGCGAAGTAGGAGGCTTAGCTTCAAATCTGTGCGAAACAAATGGTTTGGATTCAGATACATGTGATAAACATGGTTTAGCTTCAACTGCATGCGATTAAAACGAGATAGCTTCAAATCCAAGAGAAACACGCGATATTAACTTCAAATCAATGCGAAGTAGAAGGCTTAGCTTCAAATCCATGCGAAACAAATGAATTTCCTTCAAATACCTGCGGTTTAAATGAAATAGCTTCAAATGCAGGCGAAACAAACGAGTTAGCTTCAAATCCATGCGAAGCACATGATTTAGCATCAAATCAATATGAAGTAGAAGGCTTAACTTCAAATCCATGCGAAACAAATGGTTTAGCTTCAAATACTTGTGATAAACACGATTTAGAGTCAACTGCATGCGAATGGAACGAGTTAGCTTCAAATCCCAGGGAAACACATGGTTTAACTTCAAATCAATGCGAAGTAGTAGGCTTAGCTTCAAAACAATGCGAAACAAATGTTTTGGGTTCAGATACTTGCGGTTTAAATGAAATAGCTTCAAATGCAGGCGAAACAAACGAGTTAGCTTCAAGACCATGCGAAACACATGATTCAGCTTCAAATCAATGCAAAGTTGTAGACTTAGCTTCAAATCAATGCGAAACAAATGGTTTAGCTTCAAATACTTGTGATAAACATGATTTAGTTTCAACTGCATACGAATCGAACGAGTTCGCTTCAAATTCAAGAGAAACACATGAATTAACTTCAAATCAATGCGAAGTAGTAGGCTTAGCTTCAAATCAATGCGAAACAAATGAATTACCTTCAAATACCTGCGGTTTAAATGAAATAGCTTCAAATGCAGGCGAAACAAACGAGTTAGCTTCACATCCATGCGAAGCATATGAGTTAGCTTCAAATCAATGCGAAGAAGAAGGCTTAGCTTCAAATCCATGTGAAAGAAGTGGTTTAGCTTCAAATACTTCTGATAAACACGATTTAGAGTCAATTGCATGCGAATGGAACGAGTTAGCTTCAAATCCCTGGGAAACACATGATTTAACTTCAAATCAATGCGAAGTAGGAGGCTTAGGTTCAAATCAATGCGAAACAAATAGTTTGGGTTCAGATTCTTGTGATCAAAATGATTTAGCTTCAACTGCATGCGAATCAAACGAGTTAGCTTCAAATTCAAGAGAAACACATGATTTAACTTCAAATCAATGCGAAGGAGAAGTCTTAGCATCAAATTCATGCGAAACAAATGATTTACCTTCAAATACTTGCGATAAACATGATTTAGCTTCAACTGCGTGCGAATCAAACGACTTAGCTTCAAATCCAAGGGAAACACATGGTTTAACTTCAAATCAATGCGAAGTAGTAGGCTTAGCTTCAAAACAATGCGAAACAAATGTTTTGGGTTCAGATACTTGTGAACAAAATGATTTAGCTTCAACTGCATGCGAATCAAACGAGTTAGCTTCAAATTCAAGAGAAACACATGATTTAACTTCAAATCAATGCGAACAAGGAGGCTTAGCTTCAAATCCATGTGAAACAAATAGTTTAGCTTCAAATACTTCTGATAAACACGATTTTGAGTCAATTGCATGCGAATGGAACGACTTAGCTTCAAATTCAAGAGAAACACATGAATTAACTTCAAATCAATGCGAAGTAGTAGGCTTAGCTTCAAATCCATGTGAAACAAATGATTTACCTTCAAATATCTGCTGTTTAAATGAAATAGCTTCAAATGCAGGCGAAACAAACGAGTTAGCTTGAAATCCATGCGAAGCACATGAGTTAGCTTCAAATCAATGCGAAGTAGAAGGCTTAGCTTCAAATCCATGTGAAACAAATGGTTTAGCTTCAAATACTTCTGATAAACACGATTTAGAGTCAATTGCATGCGAATGGAACGAGTTAGCTTCAAATCCCAGGGAAACACATGATTTAACTTCAAATCAATGCGAAGTAGGAGGCTTAGGTTCAAATCAATGCGAAACAAATAGTTTGGATTCAGATACTTGTGATCAAAATGATTTAGCTTCAACTGCATGCGAATCAAACGAGTTAGCTTCAAATTCAAGAGAAACACATGATTTAACTTCAAATCAATGCGAAGGAGAAGTCTTAGCATCAAATTCATGCGAAACAAATGATTTACCTTCAAATACTTGCGATAAACATGATTTAGCTTCAACTGCGTGCGAATCAAACGACTTAGCTTCAAATCCAAGGGAAACACATGGTTTAACTTCAAATCAATGCGAAGTAGTAGGCTTAGCTTCAAATCAATGCGAAACAAATGGTTTGGGTTCTGATACTTGTGATCAAAATGATTTAGCTTCAACTGCATGCGAATCAAACGACTTAGCTTCAAATTCAAGAGAAACACATGAATTAACTTCAAATCAATGCGAAGTAGTAGGCTTAGCTTCAAAACAATGCGAAACAAATGTTTTGGGTTCAGATACTTGTGAACAAAATGATTTAGCTTCAACTGCATGCGAATCAAACGAGTTAGCTTCAAATTCAAGGGAAACACATGATTTAACTTCAAATCAATGCAAAGTAGTAGACTTAGCTTCAAATCAGTGCGAAACAAATGGTTTAGCTTCAAATACTTGTGATAAACATGATTTAGTTTCAACTGCATGCGAATCGAACGAGTTCGCTTCAAATTCAAGAGAATCACATGTGTTCGCTTCAAATTCAAGAGAATCACATGAGTTAGCTTCAAATCAATGCGAAGTAGAAGGCTTAGCTTCAAATCCATGTGAAACAAATGGTTTAACTTCAAATACTTCTGATAAACACGATTTAGAGTCAATTGCATGCGAATGGAACGAGTTAGCTTCAAATCCCAGGGAAACACATGATTTAACTTCAAATCAATGCGAAGTAGGAGGCTTAGCTTCAAATCTGTGCGAAACAAATGGTTTGGATTCAGATACATGTGATAAACATGGTTTAGCTTCAACTGCATGCGATTAAAACGAGATAGCTTCAAATCCAAGAGAAACACGCGATATTAACTTCAAATCAATGCGAAGTAGAAGGCTTAGCTTCAAATCCATGCGAAACAAATGAATTTCCTTCAAATACCTGCGGTTTAAATGAAATAGCTTCAAATGCAGGCGAAACAAACGAGTTAGCTTCAAATCCATGCGAAGCACATGATTTAGCATCAAATCAATATGAAGTAGAAGGCTTAACTTCAAATCCATGCGAAACAAATGGTTTAGCTTCAAATACTTGTGATAAACACGATTTAGAGTCAACTGCATGCGAATGGAACGAGTTAGCTTCAAATCCCAGGGAAACACATGGTTTAACTTCAAATCAATGCGAAGTAGTAGGCTTAGCTTCAAAACAATGCGAAACAAATGTTTTGGTTCAGATACTTGCGGTTTAAATGAAATAGCTTCAAATGCAGGCGAAACAAACGAGTTAGCTTCAAGACCATGCGAAACACATGATTCAGCTTCAAATCAATGCAAAGTTGTAGACTTAGCTTCAAATCAATGCGAAACAAATGGTTTAGCTTCAAATACTTGTGATAAACATGATTTAGTTTCAACTGCATACGAATCGAACGAGTTCGCTTCAAATTCAAGAGAAACACATGAATTAACTTCAAATCAATGCGAAGTAGTAGGCTTAGCTTCAAATCAATGCGAAACAAATGAATTACCTTCAAATACCTGCGGTTTAAATGAAATAGCTTCAAATGCAGGCGAAACAAACGAGTTAGCTTCACATCCATGCGAAGCATATGAGTTAGCTTCAAATCAATGCGAAGAAGAAGGCTTAGCTTCAAATCCATGTGAAAGAAGTGGTTTAGCTTCAAATACTTCTGATAAACACGATTTAGAGTCAATTGCATGCGAATGGAACGAGTTAGCTTCAAATCCCAGGGAAACACATGATTTAACTTCAAATCAATGCGAAGTAGGAGGCTTAGGTTCAAATCAATGCGAAACAAATAGTTTGGGTTCAGATTCTTGTGATCAAAATGATTTAGCTTCAACTGCATGCGAATCAAACGAGTTAGCTTCAAATTCAAGAGAAACACATGATTTAACTTCAAATCAATGCGAAGGAGAAGTCTTAGCATCAAATTCATGCGAAACAAATGATTTACCTTCAAATACTTGCGATAAACATGATTTAGCTTCAACTGCGTGCGAATCAAACGACTTAGCTTCAAATCCAAGGGAAACACATGGTTTAACTTCAAATCAATGCGAAGTAGTAGGCTTAGCTTCAAAACAATGCGAAACAAATGTTTTGGGTTCAGATACTTGTGAACAAAATGATTTAGCTTCAACTGCATGCGAATCAAACGAGTTAGCTTCAAATTCAAGAGAAACACATGATTTAACTTCAAATCAATGCGAACAAGGAGGCTTAGCTTCAAATCCATGTGAAACAAATAGTTTAGCTTCAAATACTTCTGATAAACAGGATTTTGAGTCAATTGCATGCGAATGGAACGACTTAGCTTCAAATTCAAGAGAAACACATGAGTTAACTTCAAATCAATGCGAAGTAGTAGGCTTAGCTTCAAATCCATGTGAAACAAATGATTTACCTTCAAATATCTGCTGTTTAAATGAAATAGCTTCAAATGCAGGCGAAACAAACGAGTTAGCTTGAAATCCATGCGAAGCACATGAGTTAGCTTCAAATCAATGCGAAGTAGAAGGCTTAGCTTCAAATCCATGTGAAACAAATGGTTTAGCTTCAAATACTTCTGATAAACACGATTTAGAGTCAATTGCATGCGAATGGAACGAGTTAGCTTCAAATCCCAGGGAAACACATGATTTAACTTCAAATCAATGCGAAGTAGGAGGCTTAGGTTCAAATCAATGCGAAACAAATAGTTTGGATTCAGATACTTGTGATCAAAATGATTTAGCTTCAACTGCATGCGAATCAAACGAGTTAGCTTCAAATTCAAGAGAAACACATGATTTAAC
Source organism: Megalopta genalis (assembly GCF_051020955.1). Classification (NCBI taxonomy): domain Eukaryota; kingdom Metazoa; phylum Arthropoda; class Insecta; order Hymenoptera; family Halictidae; genus Megalopta; species Megalopta genalis. The sequence goes on along the minus strand of NW_027476550.1, from coordinate 147,169 downwards.
TTCAAATCAATGCGAAGGAGAAGTCTTAGCATCAAATTCATGCGAAACAAATGATTTACCTTCAAATACTTGCGATAAACATGATTTAGCTTCAACTGCGTGCGAATCAAACGACTTAGCTTCAAATCCAAGGGAAACACATGCTTTAACTTCAAATCAATGCGAAGTAGTAGGCTTAGCTTCAAAACAATGCGAAACAAATGTTTTGGGTTCAGATACTTGTGAACAAAATGATTTAGCTTCAACTGCATGCGAATCAAACGAGTTAGCTTCAAATTCAAGAGAAACACATGATTTAACTTCAAATCAATGCGAAGTAGGAGGCTTAGCTTCAAATCAATGCGAAACAAATGGTTTGGATTCAGATACTTGTGATCAAAATGATTTAGCTTCAACTGCATGCGAATCAAACGACTTAGCTTCAAATTCAAGGGAAACACATGAGTTAGCTTCAAATCAATGCGAAGTAGAAGGCTTAGCTTCAAATCCATGTGAAACAAATGGTTTAGCTTCAAATACTTCTGATAAACACGATTTAGAGTCAATTGCATGCGAATGGAACGAGTTAGCTTCAAATCCCAGGGAAACACATGATTTAACTTCAAATCAATGCGAAGTAGGAGGCTTAGGTTCAAATCAATGCGAAACAAATAGTTTGGATTCAGATACTTGTGATCAAAATGATTTAGCTTCAACTGCATGCGAATCAAACGAGTTAGCTTCAAATTCAAGAGAAACACATGATTTAACTTCAAATCAATGCGAAGGAGAAGTCTTAGCATCAAATTCATGCGAAACAAATGATTTACCTTCAAATACTTGCGATAAACATGATTTAGCTTCAACTGCGTGCGAATCAAACGACTTAGCTTCAAATCCAAGGGAAACACATGCTTTAACTTCAAATCAATGCGAAGTAGTAGGCTTAGCTTCAAAACAATGCGAAACAAATGTTTTGGGTTCAGATACTTGTGAACAAAATGATTTAGCTTCAACTGCATGCGAATCAAACGAGTTAGCTTCAAATTCAAGAGAAACACATGATTTAACTTCAAATCAATGCGAAGTAGGAGGCTTAGCTTCAAATCAATGCGAAACAAATGGTTTGGATTCAGATACTTGTGATCAAAATGATTTAGCTTCAACTGCATGCGAATCAAAGGACTTAGCTTCAAATTCAAGGGAAACACATGATTTAACTTCAAATCAATGCAAAGTAGTAGACTTAGCTTCAAATCAATGCGAAACAAATGGTTTAGCTTCAAATACTTGTGATAAACATGATTTAGTTTCAACTGCATACGAATCGAACGAGTTCGCTTCAAATTCAAGAGAAACACATGAATTATCTTCAAATCAATGCGAAGTAGTAGGCTTAGCTTCAAATCAATGCGAAACAAATGAATTACCTTCAAATACCTGCGGTTTAAATGAAATAGCTTCAAATGCAGGCGAAACAAACGAGTTAGCTTCACATCCATGCGAAGCATATGAGTTAGCTTCAAATCAATGCGAAGAAGAAGGTTTAGCTTCAAATCCATGTGAAAGAAATGGTTTAGCTTCAAATACTTCTGATAAACACGATTTAGAGTCAATTGCATGCGAATGGAACGAGTTAGCTTCAAATCCCAGGGAAACACATGATTTAACTTCAAATCAATGCGAAGTAGGAGGCTTAGGTTCAAATCAATGCGAAACAAATAGTTTGGGTTCAGATTCTTGTGATCAAAATGATTTAGCTTCAACTGCATGCGAATCAAACGAGTTAGCTTCAAATTCAAGAGAAACACATGATTTAACTTCAAATCAATGCGAAGGAGAAGTCTTAGCATCAAATTCATGCGAAACAAATGATTTACCTTCAAATACTTGCGATAAACATGATTTAGCTTCAACTGCGTGCGAATCAAACGACTTAGCTTCAAATCCAAGGGAAACACATGGTTTAACTTCAAATCAATGCGAAGTAGTAGGCTTAGCTTCAAAACAATGCGAAACAAATGTTTTGGGTTCAGATACTTGTGAACAAAATGATTTAGCTTCAACTGCATGCGAATCAAACGAGTTAGCTTCAAATTCAAGAGAAACACATGATTTAACTTCAAATCAATGCGAACAAGGAGGCTTAGCTTCAAATCCATGTGAAACAAATAGTTTAGCTTCAAATACTTCTGATAAACACGATTTTGAGTCAATTGCATGCGAATGGAACGACTTAGCTTCAAATTCAAGAGAAACACATGAATTAACTTCAAATCAATGCGAAGTAGTAGGCTTAGCTTCAAATCCATGTGAAACAAATGATTTACCTTCAAATATCTGCTGTTTAAATGAAATAGCTTCAAATGCAGGCGAAACAAACGAGTTAGCTTGAAATCCATGCGAAGCACATGAGTTAGCTTCAAATCAATGCGAAGTAGAAGGCTTAGCTTCAAATCCATGTGAAACAAATGGTTTAGCTTCAAATACTTCTGATAAACACGATTTAGAGTCAATTGCATGCGAATGGAACGAGTTAGCTTCAAATCCCAGGGAAACACATGATTTAACTTCAAATCAATGCGAAGTAGGAGGCTTAGGTTCAAATCAATGCGAAACAAATAGTTTGGATTCAGATACTTGTGATCAAAATGATTTAGCTTCAACTGCATGCGAATCAAACGAGTTAGCTTCAAATTCAAGAGAAACACATGATTTAACTTCAAATCAATGCGAAGGAGAAGTCTTAGCATCAAATTCATGCGAAACAAATGATTTACCTTCAAATACTTGCGATAAACATGATTTAGCTTCAACTGCGTGCGAATCAAACGACTTAGCTTCAAATCCAAGGGAAACACATGGTTTAACTTCAAATCAATGCGAAGTAGTAGGCTTAGCTTCAAAACAATGCGAAACAAATGTTTTGGGTTCAGATACTTGTGAACAAAATGATTTAGCTTCAACTGCATGCGAATCAAACGAGTTAGCTTCAAATTCAAGAGAAACACATGATTTAACTTCAAATCAATGCGAAGTAGGAGGCTTAGCTTCAAATCAATGCGAAACAAATGGTTTGGATTCAGATACTTGTGATCAAAATGATTTAGCTTCAACTGCATGCGAATCAAACGACTTAGCTTCAAATTCAAGGGAAACACATGATTTAACTTCAAATCAATGCAAAGTAGTAGACTTAGCTTCAAATCAATGCGAAACAAATGGTTTAGCTTCAAATACTTGTGATAAACATGATTTAGTTTCAACTGCATACGAATCGAACGAGTTCGCTTCAAATTCAAGAGAAACACATGAATTATCTTCAAATCAATGCGAAGTAGTAGGCTCAGCTTCAAATCAATGCGAAACAAATGAATTACCTTCAAATACCTGCGGTTTAAATGAAATAGCTTCAAATGCAGGCGAAACAAACGAGTTAGCTTCACATCCATGCGAAGCATATGAGTTAGCTTCAAATCAATGCGAAGAAGAAGGCTTAGCTTCAAATCCATGTGAAAGAAATGGTTTAGCTTCAAATACTTCTGATAAACACGATTTAGAGTCAATTGCATGCGAATGGAACGAGTTAGCTTCAAATCCCAGGGAAACACATGATTTAACTTCAAATCAATGCGAAGTAGGAGGCTTAGGTTCAAATCAATGCGAAACAAATAGTTTGGCTTCAGATTCTTGTGATCAAAATGATTTAGCTTCAACTGCATGCGAATCAAACGAGTTAGCTTCAAATTCAAGAGAAACACATGATTTAACTTCAAATCAATGCGAAGGAGAAGTCTTAGCATCAAATTCATGCGAAACAAATGATTTACCTTCAAATACTTGCGATAAACATGATTTAGCTTCAACTGCGTGCGAATCAAACGACTTAGCTTCAAATCCAAGGGAAACACATGGTTTAACTTCAAATCAATGCGAAGTAGTAGGCTTAGCTTCAAAACAATGCGAAACAAATGTTTTGGGTTCAGATACTTGTGAACAAAATGATTTAGCTTCAACTGCATGCGAATCAAACGAGTTAGCTTCAAATTCAAGAGAAACACATGATTCAGCTTCAAATCAATGCAAAGTAGTAGACTTAGCTTCAAATCAATGCGAAACAAATGGTTTAGCTTCAAATACTTGTGATAAACATGATTTAGTTTCAACTGCATACGAATCGAACGAGTTCGCTTCAAATTCAAGAGAAACACATGAATTAACTTCAAATCAATGCGAAGTAGTAGGCTTAGCTTCAAATCAATGCGAAACAAATGAATTACCTTCAAATACCTGCGGTTTAAATGAAATAGCTTCAAATGCAGGCGAAACAAACGAGTTAGCTTCACATCCATGCGAAGCATATGAGTTAGCTTCAAATCAATGCGAAGAAGAAGGCTTAGCTTCAAATCCATGTGAAAGAAATGGTTTAGCTTCAAATACTTCTGATAAACACGATTTAGAGTCAATTGCATGCGAATGGAACGAGTTAGCTTCAAATCCCAGGGAAACACATGATTTAACTTCAAATCAATGCGAAGTAGGAGGCTTAGGTTCAAATCAATGCGAAACAAATAGTTTGGATTCAGATACTTGTGATCAAAATGATTTAGCTTCAACTGCATGCGAATCAAACGAGTTAGCTTCAAATTCAAGAGAAACACATGATTTAACTTCAAATCAATGCGAAGGAGAAGTCTTAGCATCAAATTCATGCGAAACAAATGATTTACCTTCAAATACTTGCGATAAACATGATTTAGCTTCAACTGCGTGCGAATCAAACGACTTAGCTTCAAATCCAAGGGAAACACATGGCTTAACTTCAAATCAATGCGAAGTAGTAGGCTTAGCTTCAAAACAATGCGAAACAAATGTTTTGGGTTCAGATACTTGTGAACAAAATGATTTAGCTTCAACTGCATGCGAATCAAACGAGTTAGCTTCAAATTCAAGAGAAACACATGATTTAACTTCAAATCAATGCGAAGTAGGAGGCTTAGCTTCAAATCAATGCGAAACAAATGGTTTGGATTCAGATACTTGTGATCAAAATGATTTAGCTTCAACTGCATGCGAATCAAACGACTTAGCTTCAAATTCAAGGGAAACACATGATTTAACTTCAAATCAATGCAAAGTAGTAGACTTAGCTTCAAATCAGTGCGAAACAAATGGTTTAGCTTCAAATACTTGTGATAAACATGATTTAGTTTCAACTGCATACGAATCGAACGAGTTCGCTTCAAATTCAAGAGAAACACATGAATTAACTTCAAATCAATGCGAAGTAGTAGGCTTAGCTTCAAATCAATGCGAAACAAATGAATTACCTTCAAATATCTGCGGTTTAAATGAAATAGCTTCAAATGCAGGCGAAACAAACGAGTTAGCTTCAAATCCATGCGAAGCACATGAGTTAGCTTCAAATCAATGCGAAGTAGAAGGCTTAGCTTCAAATCCATGTGAAACAAATGGTTTAACTTCAAATACTTCTGATAAACACGATTTAGAGTCAATTGCATGCGAATGGAACGAGTTAGCTTCAAATCCCAGGGAAACACATGATTTAACTTCAAATCAATGCGAAGTAGGAGGCTTAGCTTCAAATCTGTGCGAAACAAATGGTTTGGATTCAGATACATGTGATAAACATGGTTTAGCTTCAACTGCATGCGATTAAAACGAGATAGCTTCAAATCCAAGAGAAACACGCGATATTAACTTCAAATCAATGCGAAGTAGAAGGCTTAGCTTCAAATCCATGCGAAACAAATGAATTTCCTTCAAATACCTGCGGTTTAAATGAAATAGCTTCAAATGCAGGCGAAACAAACGAGTTAGCTTCAAATCCATGCGAAGCACATGATTTAGCATCAAATCAATATGAAGTAGAAGGCTTAACTTCAAATCCATGCGAAACAAATGGTTTAGCTTCAAATACTTGTGATAAACACGATTTAGAGTCAACTGCATGCGAATGGAACGAGTTAGCTTCAAATCCCAGGGAAACACATGGTTTAACTTCAAATCAATGCGAAGTAGTAGGCTTAGCTTCAAAACAATGCGAAACAAATGTTTTGGGTTCAGATACTTGCGGTTTAAATGAAATAGCTTCAAATGCAGTCGAAACAAACGAGTTAGCTTCAAGACCATGCGAAACACATGATTCAGCTTCAAATCAATGCAAAGTTGTAGACTTAGCTTCAAATCAATGCGAAACAAATGGTTTAGCTTCAAATACTTGTGATAAACATGATTTAGTTTCAACTGCATACGAATCGAACGAGTTCGCTTCAAATTCAAGAGAAACACATGAATTAACTTCAAATCAATGCGAAGTAGTAGGCTTAGCTTCAAATCAATGCGAAACAAATGAATTACCTTCAAATACCTGCGGTTTAAATGAAATAGCGTCAAATGCAGGCGAAACAAACGAGTTAGCTTCACATCCATGCGAAGCATATGAGTTAGCTTCAAATCAATGCGAAGAAGAAGGCTTAGCTTCAAATCCATGTGAAAGAAGTGGTTTAGCTTCAAATACTTCTGATAAACACGATTTAGAGTCAATTGCATGCGAATGGAACGAGTTAGCTTCAAATCCCAGGGAAACACATGATTTAACTTCAAATCAATGCGAAGTAGGAGGCTTAGGTTCAAATCAATGCGAAACAAATAGTTTGGGTTCAGATTCTTGTGATCAAAATGATTTAGCTTCAACTGCATGCGAATCAAACGAGTTAGCTTCAAATTCAAGAGAAACACATGATTTAACTTCAAATCAATGCGAAGGAGAAGTCTTAGCATCAAGTTCATGCGAAACAAATGATTTACCTTCAAATACTTGCGATAAACATGATTTAGCTTCAACTGCGTGCGAATCAAACGACTTAGCTTCAAATCCAAGGGAAACACATGGTTTAACTTCAAATCAATGCGAAGTAGTAGGCTTAGCTTCAAAACAATGCGAAACAAATGTTTTGGGTTCAGATACTTGTGAACAAAATGATTTAGCTTCAACTGCATGCGAATCAAACGAGTTAGCTTCAAATTCAAGAGAAACACATGATTTAACTTCAAATCAATGCGAACAAGGAGGCTTAGCTTCAAATCCATGTGAAACAAATAGTTTAGCTTCAAATACTTCTGATAAACACGATTTTGAGTCAATTGCATGCGAATGGAACGACTTAGCTTCAAATTCAAGAGAAACACATGAATTAACTTCAAATCAATGCGAAGTAGTAGGCTTAGCTTCAAATCCATGTGAAACAAATGATTTACCTTCAAATATCTGCTGTTTAAATGAAATAGCTTCAAATGCAGGCGAAACAAACGAGTTAGCTTGAAATCCATGCGAAGCACATGAGTTAGCTTCAAATCAATGCGAAGTAGAAGGCTTAGCTTCAAATCCATGTGAAACAAATGGTTTAGCTTCAAATACTTCTGATAAACACGATTTAGAGTCAATTGCATGCGAATGGAACGAGTTAGCTTCAAATCCCAGGGAAACACATGATTTAACTTCAAATCAATGCGAAGTAGGAGGCTTAGGTTCAAATCAATGCGAAACAAATAGTTTGGATTCAGATACTTGTGATCAAAATGATTTAGCTTCAACTGCATGCGAATCAAACGAGTTAGCTTCAAATTCAAGAGAAACACATGATTTAACTTCAAATCAATGCGAAGGAGAAGTCTTAGCATCAAATTCATGCGAAACAAATGATTTACCTTCAAATACTTGCGATAAACATGATTTAGCTTCAACTGCGTGCGAATCAAACGACTTAGCTTCAAATCCAAGGGAAACACATGGTTTAACTTCAAATCAATGCGAAGTAGTAGGCTTAGCTTCAAAACAATGCGAAACAAATGTTTTGGGTTCAGATACTTGTGAACAAAATGATTTAGCTTCAACTGCATGCGAATCAAACGAGTTAGCTTCAAATTCAAGAGAAACACATGATTTAACTTCAAATCAATTCGAAGTAGGAGGCTTAGCTTCAAATCAATGCGAAACAAATGGTTTGGATTCAGATACTTGTGATCAAAATGATTTAGCTTCAACTGCATGCGAATCAAACGGCTTAGCTTCAAATTCAAGGGAAACACATGATTTAACTTCAAATCAATGCAAAGTAGTAGACTTAGCTTCAAATCAATGCGAAACAAATGGTTTAGCTTCAAATACTTGTGATAAACATGATTTAGTTTCAACTGCATACGAATCGAACGAGTTCGCTTCAAATTCAAGAGAAACACATGAATTATCTTCAAATCAATGCGAAGTAGTAGGCTTAGCTTCAAATCAATGCGAAACAAATGAATTACCTTCAAATACCTGCGGTTTAAATGAAATAGCTTCAACTGCATGCGAATCAAACGAGTTAGCTTGAAATTCAAGAGAAACACATGAATTAGCTTCAAATCAATGCGAAGTAGAAGGCTTAGCTTCAAATCCATGTGAAACAAATGGTTTAGCTTCAAATACTTCTGATAAACACGATTTAGAGTCAATTGCATGCGAATGGTACGATTTAGCTTCAAATCCCAGGGAAACACATGATTTAACTTCAAATCAATGCGAAGTAAGAGGCTTAGCTTCAAATCAATGCGAAACAAATGTTTTGGGTTCAGATACTTGTGAACAAAATGATTTAGCTTCAACTGCATGCGAATCAAACGAGTTAGCTTCAAATTCAAGAGAAACACATGATTTAACTTCAAATCAATGCAAAGTAGTAGACTTAGCTTCAAATCAGTTGCGAAACAAATGGTTTAGCTTCAAATACTTGTGATAAACATGATTTAGTTTCAACTGCATACGAATCGAACGAGTTCGCTTCAAATTCAAGAGAAACACATGAATTAACTTCAAATCAATGCGAAGTAGTAGGCTTAGCTTCAAATCAATGCGAAACAAATGAATTACCTTCAAATATCTGCGGTTTAAATGAAATAGCTTCAAATGCAGGCGAAACAAACGAGTTAGCTTCAAATCCATGCGAAGCACATGAGTTAGCTTCAAATCAATGCGAAGTAGAAGGCTTAGCTTCAAATCCATGTGAAACAAATGGTTTAACTTCATATACTTCTGATAAACACGATTTAGAGTCAATTGCATGCGAATGGAACGAGTTAGCTTCAAATCCCAGGGAAACACATGATTTAACTTCAAATCAATGCGAAGTAGGAGGCTTAGCTTCAAATCTGTGCGAAACAAATGGTTTGGATTCAGATACATGTGATAAACATGGTTTAGCTTCAACTGCATGCGATTAAAACGAGATAGCATCAAATCCAAGAGAAACACGCGATATTAACTTCAAATCAATGCGAAGTAGAAGGCTTAGCTTCAAATCCATGCGAAACAAATGAATTTCCTTCAAATACCTGCGGTTTAAATGAAATAGCTTCAAATGCAGGCGAAACAAACGAGTTAACTTCAAATCCATGCGAAGCACATGAGTTAGCTTCAAATCAATGCGAAGTAGAAGGCTTAGCTTCAAATCCATGTGAAACAAATGGTTTAACTTCAAATACTTCTGATAAACACGATTTAGAGTCAACTGCATGCGAATGGAACGAGTTAGCTTCAAATCCCAGGGAAACACATGGTTTAACTTCAAATCAATGCGAAGTAGTAGGCTTAGCTTCAAAACAATGCGAAACAAATGTTTTGGGTTCAGATACTTGCGGTTTAAATGAAATAGCTTCAAATGCAGGCGAAACAAACGAGTTAGCTTCAAGACCATGCGAAACACATGATTCAGCTTCAAATCAATGCAAAGTTGTAGACTTAGCTTCAAATCAATGCGAAACAAATGGTTTAGCTTCAAATACTTGTGATAAACATGATTTAGTTTCAACTGCATACGAATCGAACGAGTTCGCTTCAAATTCAAGAGAAACACATGAATTAACTTCAAATCAATGCGAAGTAGTAGGCTTAGCTTCAAATCAATGCGAAACAAATGAATTACCTTCAAATACCTGCGGTTTAAATGAAATAGCTTCAAATGCAGGCGAAACAAACGAGTTAGCTTCACATCCATGCGAAGCATATGAGTTAGCTTCAAATCAATGCGAAGAAGAAGGCTTAGCTTCAAATCCATGTGAAAGAAGTGGTTTAGCTTCAAATACTTGTGATAAACATGATTTAGCTTCAACTGCATGCGATTCAAACGAGTTAGCTTCTAATCCAAGAGAAACACATGATATTAACTTCAAATTCCTGCGAAGTGGAAGGCTTAGCTTCAAATCCATGTGAAACAAATGATTTACCTTCAAATATCTGCGGTTTAAATGAAATAGCTTCAAATGCAGGCGAAACAAACGAGTTAGCTTCAAATCCATGCGAAGCACATGAGTTAGCTTCAAATCAATGCGAGGTAGAAGGCTTAGCTTCAAATCCATGTGAAACAAATGGTTTAGCTTCAAATACTTCTGATAAACACGATTTAGGGTCAATTGCATGCGAATGGAACGAGTTAGCTTCAAATCCCAGGGAAACACATGATTTAACTTCAAATCAATGCGAAGTAGGAGGCTTAGCTTCAAATCAATGCGAAACAAATGGTTTGGATTCAGATACTTGTGATCAAAATGATTTAGCTTCAACTGCATGCGAATCAAACGACTTAGCTTCAAATTCAAGAGAAACACATGAATTAACTTCAAATCAATGCGAAGTAGTAGGCTTAGCTTTAAATCCATGTGAAACAAATGATTTACCTTCAAATATCTGCAGTTTAAATGAAATAGCTTCAAATGCAGGCGAAACAAACGAGTTAGCTTCAAATCCATGCGAAGCACATGAGTTAGCTTCAAATCAATGCGAAGTAGAAGGCTTAGCTTCAAATCCATGTGAAATAAATGGTTTAGCTTCAAATACTTCTGATAAACACGATTTAGAGTCAATTGCATGCGAATGGAACGAGTTAGCTTCAAATCCCTGGGAAACACATGATTTAACTTCAAATCAATGCGAAGTAGGAGGCTTAGCTTCAAATCAATGCGAAACAAATGTTTTGGGTTCAGATACTTGTGAACAAAATGATTTAGATTCAACTGCATGCGAATCAAACGAGTTAGCTTCAAATTCAAGAGAAACACATGATTTAACTTCAAATCAATGCGAAGTAGAAGTCTTAGCATCAAATTCATGCGAAACAAATGATTTACATTCAAATACTTGTGATAAACATGATTTAGCTTCAACTGCGTGCGAATCAAACGACTTAGCTTCAAATCCTAGGGAAACACATGATTTAACTTCAACTCAATGCGAAGTAGTAGGCTTAGCTTCAAAACAATGCGAAACAAATGTTTTGGGTTCAGATACTTGTAATAAACATGATTTAGCTACAACTGCATGCGATTCAAACGAGTTAGCTTCAAATCCAAGAGAAACACATGATATTAACTTCAAATCAATGCGAAGTGGAAGGCGTAGCTTCAAATCCATGTGAAACAAATGATTTACCTTCAAATATCTGCGGTTTAAATGAAATAGCTTCAAATGCAGGCGAAACAAACGAGTTAGCTTCAAATCCATGCGAAGCACATGAGTTAGCTTCAAATCAATGCGAAGTAGAAGGCTTAGCTTCAAATCCATGTGAAACAAATAGTTTAGCTTCAAATACTTCTGATAAACACGATTTAGAGTCAATTGCATGCGAATGGAACGAGTTAGCTTCAAATCCCAGGGAAACACATGTTTTAACTTCAAATCAATGCGAAGTAGGAGGCTTAGCTTCAAATCAATGCGAAACAAATGGTTTGGATTCAGATACTTGTGATCAAAATGATTTAGCTTCAACTGCATGCGAATCAAACGACTTAGCTTCAAATTCAAGAGAAACACATGAACTAACTTCAAATCAATGCGAAGTAGTAGGCTTAGCTTCAAATCAATGCGAAACAAATGTTTTGGGTTCAGATACTTGTGATCAAAATGATTTAGCTTCAACTGCATGCGAATCTAACGAGGTAGCTTCAAATTCAAGAGAAACACATGATTTAACTTCAAATCAATGCGAAGTAGAAGTCTTAGCATCAAATTCATGCGAAACAAATGATTTACCTTCAAATACTTGTGATAAACATGATTTAGCTTCAACTGCGTGCGAATCAAACGACTTAGCTTCAAATCCAAGGGAAACACATGATTTAACTTCAAATCAATGCGAAGTAGTATGCTTAGCTTCAAAACAATGCGAAACAAATGTTTTGGGTTCAGATACTTGTAATAAACATGATTTAGCTTCAACTGCATGCGATTCAAACGAGTTAGCTTCAAATCCAAGAGAAACACATGATATTAACTTCAAATCAATGCGAAGTGGAAGGCTTAGCTTCAAATCCATGCGAAACATATGATTTACCTTCAAATACTTGCGGTTTAAATGAAATAGCTTCAAATGCAGGCGAAACAAACGAGTTAGCTTCAAGACCATGCGAAACACATGATTCAGCTTCAAATCAATGCAAAGTAGTAGACTTAGTTTCAAATCAATGCGAAACAAATGGTTTAGCTTCAAATACTTGTGATAAACATGATTTAGTTTCAACTGCATACGAATCGAACGAGTTCGCTTCAAATTCAAGAGAAACACATGAATTAACTTCAAATCAATGCGAAGTAGTAGGCTCAGCTTCAAATCAATGCGAAACAAATGAATTACCTTCAAATACCTGCGGTTTAAATGAAATAGCTTCAAATGCAGGCGAAACAAACGAGTTAGCTTCACATCCATGCGAAGCACATGAGTTAGCTTCAAATCAATGCGAACAAGAAGGCTTAGCTTCAAATCCATGTGAAACAAATAGTTTAGCTTCAAATACTTCTGATAAACACGATTTTGAGTCAATTGCATGCGAATGGAACGAGTTAGCTTCAAATCACAGGGAAACACATGAATTAACTTCAAATCAATGCGAAGTAGTAGGCTTAGCTTCAAATCCATGTGAAACAAATGATTTACCTTCAAATATCTGCGGTTTAAATGAAATAGCTTCAAATGCAGGCAAAACAAACGAGTTAGCTTCAAATCCATGCGAAGCACATGAGTTAGCTCCAAATCAATGCGAAGTAGAAGGCTTAGCTTCAAATCCATGTGAAACAAATAGTTTAGCTTCAAATACTTCTGATAAACACGATTTTGAGTCAATTGCATGCGAATGGAACGACTTAGCTTCAAATTCAAGAGAAACACATGAATTAACTTCAAATCAATGCGAAGTAGTAGGCTTAGCTTCAAATCCATGTGAAACAAATGATTTACCTTCAAATATCTGCTGTTTAAATGAAATAGCTTCAAATGCAGGCGAAACAAACGAGTTAGCTTGAAATCCATGCGAAGCACATGAGTTAGCTTCAAATCAATGCGAAGTAGAAGGCTTAGCTTCAAATCCATGTGAAACAAATGGTTTAGCTTCAAATACTTCTGATAAACACGATTTAGAGTCAATTGCATGCGAATGGAACGAGTTAGCTTCAAATCCCAGGGAAACACATGATTTAACTTCAAATCAATGCGAAGTAGGAGGCTTAGGTTCAAATCAATGCGAAACAAATAGTTTGGATTCAGATACTTGTGATCAAAATGATTTAGCTTCAACTGCATGCGAATCAAACGAGTTAGCTTCAAATTCAAGAGAAACACATGATTTAACTTCAAATCAATGCGAAGGAGAAGTCTTAGCATCAAATTCATGTGAAACAAATGATTTACCTTCAAATACTTGCGATAAACATGATTTAGCTTCAACTGCGTGCGAATCAAACGACTTAGCTTCAAATCCAAGGGAAACACATGGTTTAACTTCAAATCAATGCGAAGTAGTAGGCTTAGCTTCAAAACAATGCGAAACAAATGTTTTGGGTTCAGATACTTGTGAACAAAATGATTTAGCTTCAACTGCATGCGAATCAAACGAGTTAGCTTCAAATTCAAGAGAAACACATGATTTAACTTCAAATCAATGCGAAGTAGGAGGCTTAGCTTCAAATCAATGCGAAACAAATGGTTTGGATTCAGATACTTGTGATCAAAATGATTTAGCTTCAACTGCATGCGAATCAAACGACTTAGCTTCAAATTCAAGGGAAACACATGATTTAACTTCAAATCAATGCAAAGTAGTAGACTTAGCTTCAAATCAATGCGAAACAAATGGTTTAGCTTCAAATACTTGTGATAAACATGATTTAGTTTCAACTGCATACGAATCGAACGAGTTCGCTTCAAATTCAAGAGAAACACATGAATTAACTTCAAATCAATGCGAAGTAGTAGGCTCAGCTTCAAATCAATGCGAAACAAATGAATTACCTTCAAATACCTGCGGTTTAAATGAAATAGCTTCAAATGCAGGCGAAACAAACGAGTTAGCTTCACATCCATGCGAAGCACATGAGTTAGCTTCAAATCAATGCGGACAAGAAGGCTTAGCTTCAAATCCATGTGAAACAAATAGTTTAGCTTCAAATACTTCTGATAAACACGATTTTGAGTCAATTGCATGCGAATGGAACGAGTTAGCTTCAAATCACAGGGAAACACATGAATTAACTTCAAATCAATGCGAAGTAGTAGGCTCAGCTTCAAATCAATGCGAAACAAATGAATTACCTTCAAATACCTGCGGTTTAAATGAAATAGCTTCAAATGCAGGCAAAACAAACGAGTTAGCTTCAAATCCATGCGAAGCACATGAGTTAGCTCCAAATCAATGCGAAGTAGAAGGCTTAGCTTCAAATCCATGTGAAACAAATGGATTAGCTTCAAATACTTGTGATAAACATGATTTAGAGTCAATTGCATGCGAATGGAACGAGTTAGCTTCAAATCCCAGGGAAACACATGATTTAACTTCAAATCAATGCGAAGTAGGAGGCTTAGCTTCAAATCCATGTGAAACAAATGATTTACCTTCAAATATCTGCGGTTTAAATGAAATAGCTTCAAATGCAGGCGAAACAAACGAGTTAGTTTCAAATCCATGCGAAGCACATGAGTTAGCTTCAACTCAATGCGAAGTAGAAGGCTTAGCTTCAAATCCATGTGAAACAAATGGTTTAGCTTCAAATACTTCTGATAAACACGCTTTAGAGTCAATTGCATGCGAATGGAACGAGTTAGCTTCAAATCCCAGGGAAACACATGATTTAACTTCAAATCAATGCGAAGTAGGAGGCTTAGCTTCAAATCAATGCGAAACAAATGTTTTGGGTTCAGATACTTGTGAACAAAATGATTTAGCTTCAACTGCATGCGAATCAAACGAGTTAGCTTCAAATTCAAGAGAAACACATGATTTAACTTCAAATCAATGCGAAGTAGAAGTCTTAGCATCAAATTCATGCGAAACAAATGATTTACCTTCAAATACTTGTGATAAACATGATTTAGCTTCAACTGCGTGCGAATCAAACGACTTAGCTTCAAATCCAAGGGAAACACATGATTTAACTTCAAATCAATGCGAAGTAGTATGCTTAGCTTCAAAACAATGCGAAACAAATGTTTTGGGTTCAGATACTTGTAATAAACATGATTTAGCTTCAACTGCATGCGATTCAAACGAGTTAGCTTCAAATCCAAGAGAAACACATGATATTAACTTCAAATCAATGCGAAGTGGAAGGCTTAGCTTCAAATCCATGCGAAACATATGATTTACCTTCAAATACTTGCGGTTTAAATGAAATAGCTTCAAATGCAGGCGAAACAAACGAGTTAGCTTCAAGACCATGCGAAACACATGATTCAGCTTCAAATCAATGCAAAGTAGTAGACTTAGTTTCAAATCAATGCGAAACAAATGGTTTAGCTTCAAATACTTGTGATAAACATGATTTAGTTTCAACTGCATACGAATCGAACGAGTTCGCTTCAAATTCAAGAGAAACACATGAATTAACTTCAAATCAATGCGAAGTAGTAGGCTCAGCTTCAAATCAATGCGAAACAAATGAATTACCTTCAAATACCTGCGGTTTAAATGAAATAGCTTCAAATGCAGGCAAAACAAACGAGTTAGCTTCAAATCCATGCGAAGCACATGAGTTAGCTCCAAATCAATGCGAAGTAGAAGGCTTAGCTTCAAATCCATGTGAAACAAATAGTTTAGCTTCAAATACTTCTGATAAACACGATTTTGAGTCAATTGCATGCGAATGGAACGACTTAGCTTCAAATTCAAGAGAAACACATGAATTAACTTCAAATCAATGCGAAGTAGTAGGCTTAGCTTCAAATCCATGTGAAACAAATGATTTACCTTCAAATATCTGCTGTTTAAATGAAATAGCTTCAAATGCAGGCGAAACAAACGAGTTAGCTTGAAATCCATGCGAAGCACATGAGTTAGCTTCAAATCAATGCGAAGTAGAAGGCTTAGCTTCAAATCCATGTGAAACAAATGGTTTAGCTTCAAATACTTCTGATAAACACGATTTAGAGTCAATTGCATGCGAATGGAACGAGTTAGCTTCAAATCCCAGGGAAACACATGATTTAACTTCAAATCAATGCGAAGTAGGAGGCTTAGGTTCAAATCAATGCGAAACAAATAGTTTGGATTCAGATACTTGTGATCAAAATGATTTAGCTTCAACTGCATGCGAATCAAACGAGTTAGCTTCAAATTCAAGAGAAACACATGATTTAACTTCAAATCAATGCGAAGGAGAAGTCTTAGCATCAAATTCATGTGAAACAAATGATTTACCTTCAAATACTTGCGATAAACATGATTTAGCTTCAACTGCGTGCGAATCAAACGACTTAGCTTCAAATCCAAGGGAAACACATGGTTTAACTTCAAATCAATGCGAAGTAGTAGGCTTAGCTTCAAAACAATGCGAAACAAATGTTTTGGGTTCAGATACTTGTGAACAAAATGATTTAGCTTCAACTGCATGCGAATCAAACGAGTTAGCTTCAAATTCAAGAGAAACACATGATTTAACTTCAAATCAATGCGAAGTAGGAGGCTTAGCTTCAAATCAATGCGAAACAAATGGTTTGGATTCAGATACTTGTGATCAAAATGATTTAGCTTCAACTGCATGCGAATCAAACGACTTAGCTTCAAATTCAAGGGAAACACATGATTTAACTTCAAATCAATGCAAAGTAGTAGACTTAGCTTCAAATCAATGCGAAACAAATGGTTTAGCTTCAAATACTTGTGATAAACATGATTTAGTTTCAACTGCATACGAATCGAACGAGTTCGCTTCAAATTCAAGAGAAACACATGAATTAACTTCAAATCAATGCGAAGTAGTAGGCTCAGCTTCAAATCAATGCGAAACAAATGAATTACCTTCAAATACCTGCGGTTTAAATGAAATAGCTTCAAATGCAGGCGAAACAAACGAGTTAGCTTCACATCCATGCGAAGCACATGAGTTAGCTTCAAATCAATGCGGACAAGAAGGCTTAGCTTCAAATCCATGTGAAACAAATAGTTTAGCTTCAAATACTTCTGATAAACACGATTTTGAGTCAATTGCATGCGAATGGAACGAGTTAGCTTCAAATCACAGGGAAACACATGAATTAACTTCAAATCAATGCGAAGTAGTAGGCTCAGCTTCAAATCAATGCGAAACAAATGAATTACCTTCAAATACCTGCGGTTTAAATGAAATAGCTTCAAATGCAGGCAAAACAAACGAGTTAGCTTCAAATCCATGCGAAGCACATGAGTTAGCTCCAAATCAATGCGAAGTAGAAGGCTTAGCTTCAAATCCATGTGAAACAAATGGATTAGCTTCAAATACTTGTGATAAACATGATTTAGAGTCAATTGCATGCGAATGGAACGAGTTAGCTTCAAATCCCAGGGAAACACATGATTTAACTTCAAATCAATGCGAAGTAGGAGGCTTAGCTTCAAATCCATGTGAAACAAATGATTTACCTTCAAATATCTGCGGTTTAAATGAAATAGCTTCAAATGCAGGCGAAACAAACGAGTTAGTTTCAAATCCATGCGAAGCACATGAGTTAGCTTCAACTCAATGCGAAGTAGAAGGCTTAGCTTCAAATCCATGTGAAACAAATGGTTTAGCTTCAAATACTTCTGATAAACATGATTTAGTTTCAACTGCATACGAATCGAACGAGTTCGCTTCAAATTCAAGAGAAACACATGAATTAACTTCAAATCAATGCGAAGTAGTAGGCTCAGCTTCAAATCAATGCGAAACAAATGAATTACCTTCAAATACCTGCGGTTTAAATGAAATAGCTTCAAATGCAGGCGAAACAAACGAGTTAGCTTCACATCCATGCGAAGCACATGAGTTAGCTTCAAATCAATGCGGACAAGAAGGCTTAGCTTCAAATCCATGTGAAACAAATAGTTTAGCTTCAAATACTTCTGATAAACACGATTTTGAGTCAATTGCATGCGAATGGAACGAGTTAGCTTCAAATCACAGGGAAACACATGAATTAACTTCAAATCAATGCGAAGTAGTAGGCTCAGCTTCAAATCAATGCGAAACAAATGAATTACCTTCAAATACCTGCGGTTTAAATGAAATAGCTTCAAATGCAGGCAAAACAAACGAGTTAGCTTCAAATCCATGCGAAGCACATGAGTTAGCTCCAAATCAATGCGAAGTAGAAGGCTTAGCTTCAAATCCATGTGAAACAAATGGATTAGCTTCAAATACTTGTGATAAACATGATTTAGAGTCAATTGCATGCGAATGGAACGAGTTAGCTTCAAATCCCAGGGAAACACATGATTTAACTTCAAATCAATGCGAAGTAGGAGGCTTAGCTTCAAATCCATGTGAAACAAATGATTTACCTTCAAATATCTGCGGTTTAAATGAAATAGCTTCAAATGCAGGCGAAACAAACGAGTTAGTTTCAAATCCATGCGAAGCACATGAGTTAGCTTCAACTCAATGCGAAGTAGAAGGCTTAGCTTCAAATCCATGTGAAACAAATGGTTTAGCTTCAAATACTTCTGATAAACACGCTTTAGAGTCAATTGCATGCGAATGGAACGAGTTAGCTTCAAATCCCAGGGAAACACATGATTTAACTTCAAATCAATGCGAAGTAGGAGGCTTAGCTTCAAATCAATGCGAAACAAATGTTTTGGGTTCAGATACTTGTGAACAAAATGATTTAGCTTCAACTGCATGCGAATCAAACGAGTTAGCTTCAAATTCAAGAGAAACACATGATTTAACTTCAAATCAATGCGAAGTAGAAGTCTTAGCATCAAATTCATGCGAAACAAATGATTTACCTTCAAATACTTGTGATAAACATGATTTAGCTTCAACTGCGTGCGAATCAAACGACTTAGCTTCAAATCCAAGGGAAACACATGATTTAACTTCAACTCAATGCGAAGTAGTAGGCTTAGCTTCAAAACAATGCGAAACAAATGTTTTGGGTTCAGATACTTGTAATAAACATGATTTAGCTACAACTGCATGCGATTCAAACGAGTTAGCTTCAAATCCAAGAGAAACACATGATATTAACTTCAAATCAATGCGAAGTGGAAGGCGTGGCTTCAAATCCATGTGAAACAAATGATTTACCTTCAAATATCTGCGGTTTAAATGAAATAGCTTCAAATGCAGGCGAAACAAACGAGTTAGCTTCAAATCCATGCGAAGCACATGAGTTAGCTTCAAATCAATGCGAGGTAGAAGGCTTAGCTTCAAATCCATGTGAAACAAATGGTTTAGCTTCAAATACTTCTGATAATCACGATTTAGAGTCAATTGCATGCGAATGGAACGAGTTAGCTTCAAATCCCAGGGAAACACATGATTTAACTTCAAATCAATGCGAAGTAGGAGGCTTAGCTTCAAATCAATGCGAAACAAATGGTTTGGATTCAGATACTTGTGATCAAAATGATTTAGCTTCAACTGCATGCGAATCAAACGACTTAGCTTCAAATTCAAGAGAAACACATGAATTAACTTCAAATCAATGCGAAGTAGTAGGCTTAGATTCAAATCCATGTGAAACAAATGGTTTAGCTTCAAATACTTCTGATAATCACGATTTAGAGTCAATTGCATGCGAATGGAACGAGTTAGCTTCTAATCCCAGGGAAACACATGATTTAACTTCAAATCAATGCGAAGTAGGAGGCTTAGCTTCAAATCAATGCGAAACAAATGGTTTGGATTCAGATACTTGTGATCAAAATGATTTAGCTTCAACTGCATGCGAATCAAACGACTTAGCTTCAAATTCAAGAGAAACACATGAATTAACTTCAAATCAATGCGAAGTAGTAGGCTTAGCTTCAAATTCATGTGAAACAAATGATTTACCTTCAAATATCTGCGGTTTAAATGAACTAGCTTCAAATGCAGGCGAAACAAACGAGTTAGCTTCAAATCCATGCGAAGCACATGAGTTAGCTTCAAATCAATGCGAAGTAGAAGGCTTAGCTTCAAATCCATGTGAAATAAATGGTTTAGCTTCAAATACTTCTGATAAACACGATTTAGAGTCAATTGCATGCGAATGGAACGAGTTAGCTTCAAATCCCAGGGAAACACATGATTTAACTTCAAATCAATGCGAAGTAGGAGGCTTAGCTTCAAATCAATGCGAAACAAATGTTTTGGGTTCAGATACTTGTGAACAAAATGATTTAGCTTCAACTGCAAGCGAATCAAACGAGTTAGCTTCAAATTCAAGAGAAACACATGATTTAACTTCAAATCAATGCGAAGTAGAAGTCTTAGCATGAAATTCATGCGAAACAAATGATTTACCTTCAAATACTTGTGATAAACATGATTTAGCTTCAACTGCGTGCGAATCAAACGACTTAGCTTCAAATCCAAGGGAAACACATGATTTAACTTCAAATCAATGCGAAGTAGTAGGCTTAGCTTCAAATCCATGTGAAACAAATGATTTACCTTCAAATATCTGCGGTTTAAATGAAATAGCTTCAAATGCAGGCGAAACAAACGAGTTAGCTTCACATCCATGCGAAGCACATGAGTTAGCTTCAAATCAATGCGAACATGAAGGCTTAGCTTCAAATCCAAGTGAAACAAATGGTTTAGCTTCAAATACTTCTGATAAACACGATTTAGAGTCAATTGCATGCGAATGGAACGAGTTAGCTTCAAATCCCAGGGAAACACATGAATAAACTTCAAATCAATGCGAAGTAGTAGGCTTAGCTTCAAGTCCATGTGAAACAAATGATTTACCTTCAAATATCTGCGGTTTAAATGAAATAGCTTCAAATGCAGGCGAAACAAACGAGTTAGCTTCAAATCCATGCGAAGCACATGAGGTAGCTTCAAATCAATGCGAAGTAGAAGGCTTAGCTTCAAATCCATGTGAAACAAATGGTTTAGCTTCAAATACTTCTGATAAACACGATTTAGAGTCAATTGCATGCGAATGGAACGAGTTAGCTTCAAATCCCAGGGAAACACATGATTTAACTTCAAATCAATGCGAAGTAGGAGGCTTAGCTTCAAATCAATGCGAAACAAATGTTTTGGGTTCAGATACTTGTAATAAACATGATTTAGCTTCAACTGCATGCGATTCAGACGAGTTAGCTTCAAATCCAAGAGAAACACATGATATTAACTTCAAATCAATGCGAAGTGGAAGGCTTAGCTTCAAATCCATGCGAAACAAACGATTTACCTTGAAATATCTGCGGTTTAAATGAAATAGCTTCAAATGCAGGCGAAACAAACGAGTTAGCTTCAAGACCATGCGAAACACATGATTCAGCTTCAAATCAATGCAAAGTAGTAGACTTAGCTTCAAATCCATGTGAAACAAATGGTTTAGCTTCAAATACTTGTGATAAACACGATTTAGTTTCAACTGCATACGAATCGAACGAGTTCGCTCCAAATTCAAGAGAAACACATGAATTAACATCAAATCAATGCGAAGTAGGAGGCTTAGCTTCAAATCAATGCGAAACAAATGTTTTGGGTTCAGATACTTGTGAACAAAATGATTTAGTTTCAACTGCATACGAATCGAACGAGTTCGCTTCAAATTCAAGAGAAACACATGAATTAACTTCAAATCAATGCGAAGTAGTAGGCTCAGCTTCAAATCAATGCGAAACAAATGAATTACCTTCAAATACCTGCGGTTTAAATGAAATAGCTTCAAATGCAGGCGAAACAAACGAGTTAGCTTCACATCCATGCGAAGCACATGAGTTAGCTTCAAATCAATGCGAACAAGAAGGCTTAGCTTCAAATCCATGTGAAACAAATAGTTTAGCTTCAAATACTTCTGATAAACACGATTTAGAGTCAATTGCATGCGAATCAAACGAGTTAGCTTCAAATTCAAGAGAAACACATGATTTAACTTCAAATCAATGCGAAGTAGAAGTCTTAGCATCAAATTCATGCGAAACAAATGATTTACCTTCAAATACTTGTGATAAACATAATTTAGCTTCAACTGCGTGCGAATCAAACGACTTAGCTTCAAATCCAAGGGAAACACATGATTTAACTTCAACTCAATGCGAAGTAGTAGGCTTAGCTTCAAATCAATGCGAAACAAATGTTTTGGGTTCAGATACTTGTAATAAACATGATTTAGCTTCAACTGCATGCGATTCAAACGAGTTAGCTTCAAATCCAAGAGAAACACATGATATTAACTTCAAATCAATGCGAAGTGGAAGGCTTAGCTTCAAATCCATGCGAAACAAATGATTTACCTTCAAATATCTGCGGTTTAAATGAAATAGCTTCAAATGCAGGCGAAACAAACGAGTTAGCTTCAAGACCATGCGAAACACATGATTCAGCTTCAAATCAATGCAAAGTAGTAGACTTAGCTACAAATCAATGCGAAACAAATGGTTTAGCTTCAAATACTTGTGATAAACATGATTTAGTTTCAACTGCATACGAATCGAACGAGTTCGCTCCAAATTCAAGAGAAACACATGAATTAACATCAAATCAATGCGAAGTAGTAGGCTTAGCTTCAAATCCATGTGAAATAAATGGTTTAGCTTCAAATACTTCTGATAAACACGATTTAGAGTCAATTGCATGCGAATGGAACGAGTTAGCTTCAAATCCCAGGGAAACACATGATTTAACTTCAAATCAATGCGAAGTAGGAGGCTTAGCTTCAAATCAATGCGAAACAAATGTTTTGGGTTCAGATACTTGTGAACAAAATGATTTAACTTCAACTGCATGCGAATCAAACGAGTTAGCTTCAAATTCAAGAGAAACACATGATTTAACTTCAAATCAATGCAAAGTAGTAGGCTCAGCTTCAAATCAATGCGAAACAAATGAATTACCTTCAAATACCTGCGGTTTAAATGAAATAGCTTCAAATGCAGGCGAAACAAACGAGTTAGCTTCACATCCATGCGAAGCACATGAGTTAGCTTCAAATCAATGCGAACAAGAAGGCTTAGCTTCAAATCCATGTGAAACAAATAGTTTAGCTTCAAATACTTCTGATAAACACGATTTAGAGTCAATTGCATGCGAATGGAACGAGTTAGCTTCAAATCACAGGGAAACACATGAATTAACTTCAAATCAATGCGAAGTAGTAGGCTCAGCTTCAAATCAATGCGAAACAAATGAATTACCTTCAAATACCTGCGGTTTAAATGAAATAGCTTCAAATGCAGGCAAAACAAACGAGTTAGCTTCAAATCCATGCGAAGCACATGAGTTAGCTCCAAATCAATGCGAAGTAGAAGGCTTAGCTTCAAATCCATGTGAAACAAATGGATTAGCTTCAAATACTTGTGATAAACATGATTTAGAGTCAATTGCATGCGAATGGAACGAGTTAGCTTCAAATCCCAGGGAAACACATGATTTAACTTCAAATCAATGCGAAGTAGGAGGCTTAGCTTCAAATCCATGTGAAACAAATGATTTACCTTCAAATATCTGCGGTTTAAATGAAATAGCTTCAAATGCAGGCGAAACAAACGAGTTAGTTTCAAATCCATGCGAAGCACATGAGTTAGCTTCAACTCAATGCGAAGTAGAAGGCTTAGCTTCAAATCCATGTGAAACAAATGGTTTAGCTTCAAATACTTCTGATAAACACGCTTTAGAGTCAATTGCATGCGAATGGAACGAGTTAGCTTCAAATCCCAGGGAAACACATGATTTAACTTCAAATCAATGCGAAGTAGGAGGCTTAGCTTCAAATCAATGCGAAACAAATGTTTTGGGTTCAGATACTTGTGAACAAAATGATTTAGCTTCAACTGCATGCGAATCAAACGACTTAGCTTCAAATTCAAGAGAAACACATGAATTAACTTCAAATCAATGCGAAGTAGTAGGCTTAGATTCAAATCCATGTGAAACAAATGGTTTAGCTTCAAATACTTCTGATAATCACGATTTAGAGTCAATTGCATGCGAATGGAACGAGTTAGCTTCTAATCCCAGGGAAACACATGATTTAACTTCAAATCAATGCGAAGTAGGAGGCTTAGCTTCAAATCAATGCGAAACAAATGGTTTGGATTCAGATACTTGTGATCAAAATGATTTAGCTTCAACTGCATGCGAATCAAACGACTTAGCTTCAAATTCAAGAGAAACACATGAATTAACTTCAAATCAATGCGAAGTAGTAGGCTTAGCTTCAAATTCATGTGAAACAAATGATTTACCTTCAAATATCTGCGGTTTAAATGAAATAGCTTCAAATGCAGGCGAAACAAACGAGTTAGCTTCAAGACCATGCGAAACACATGATTCAGCTTCAAATCAATGCAAAGTAGTAGACTTAGCTTCAAATCCATGTGAAACAAATGGTTTAGCTTCAAATACTTGTGATAAACACGATTTAGTTTCAACTGCATACGAATCGAACGAGTTCGCTCCAAATTCAAGAGAAACACATGAATTAACATCAAATCAATGCGAAGTAGGAGGCTTAGCTTCAAATCAATGCGAAACAAATGTTTTGGGTTCAGATACTTGTGAACAAAATGATTTAGTTTCAACTGCATACGAATCGAACGAGTTCGCTTCAAATTCAAGAGAAACACATGAATTAACTTCAAATCAATGCGAAGTAGTAGGCTCAGCTTCAAATCAATGCGAAACAAATGAATTACCTTCAAATACCTGCGGTTTAAATGAAATAGCTTCAAATGCAGGCGAAACAAACGAGTTAGCTTCACATCCATGCGAAGCACATGAGTTAGCTTCAAATCAATGCGAACAAGAAGGCTTAGCTTCAAATCCATGTGAAACAAATAGTTTAGCTTCAAATACTTCTGATAAACACGATTTAGAGTCAATTGCATGCGAATCAAACGAGTTAGCTTCAAATTCAAGAGAAACACATGATTTAACTTCAAATCAATGCGAAGTAGAAGTCTTAGCATCAAATTCATGCGAAACAAATGATTTACCTTCAAATACTTGTGATAAACATAATTTAGCTTCAACTGCGTGCGAATCAAACGACTTAGCTTCAAATCCAAGGGAAACACATGATTTAACTTCAACTCAATGCGAAGTAGTAGGCTTAGCTTCAAATCAATGCGAAACAAATGTTTTGGGTTCAGATACTTGTAATAAACATGATTTAGCTTCAACTGCATGCGATTCAAACGAGTTAGCTTCAAATCCAAGAGAAACACATGATATTAACTTCAAATCAATGCGAAGTGGAAGGCTTAGCTTCAAATCCATGCGAAACAAATGATTTACCTTCAAATATCTGCGGTTTAAATGAAATAGCTTCAAATGCAGGCGAAACAAACGAGTTAGCTTCAAGACCATGCGAAACACATGATTCAGCTTCAAATCAATGCAAAGTAGTAGACTTAGCTACAAATCAATGCGAAACAAATGGTTTAGCTTCAAATACTTGTGATAAACATGATTTAGTTTCAACTGCATACGAATCGAACGAGTTCGCTCCAAATTCAAGAGAAACACATGAATTAACATCAAATCAATGCGAAGTAGTAGGCTTAGCTTCAAATCCATGTGAAATAAATGGTTTAGCTTCAAATACTTCTGATAAACACGATTTAGAGTCAATTGCATGCGAATGGAACGAGTTAGCTTCAAATCCCAGGGAAACACATGATTTAACTTCAAATCAATGCGAAGTAGGAGGCTTAGCTTCAAATCAATGCGAAACAAATGTTTTGGGTTCAGATACTTGTGAACAAAATGATTTAACTTCAACTGCATGCGAATCAAACGAGTTAGCTTCAAATTCAAGAGAAACACATGATTTAACTTCAAATCAATGCAAAGTAGTAGGCTCAGCTTCAAATCAATGCGAAACAAATGAATTACCTTCAAATACCTGCGGTTTAAATGAAATAGCTTCAAATGCAGGCGAAACAAACGAGTTAGCTTCACATCCATGCGAAGCACATGAGTTAGCTTCAAATCAATGCGAACAAGAAGGCTTAGCTTCAAATCCATGTGAAACAAATAGTTTAGCTTCAAATACTTCTGATAAACACGATTTAGAGTCAATTGCATGCGAATGGAACGAGTTAGCTTCAAATCACAGGGAAACACATGAATTAACTTCAAATCAATGCGAAGTAGTAGGCTCAGCTTCAAATCAATGCGAAACAAATGAATTACCTTCAAATACCTGCGGTTTAAATGAAATAGCTTCAAATGCAGGCAAAACAAACGAGTTAGCTTCAAATCCATGCGAAGCACATGAGTTAGCTCCAAATCAATGCGAAGTAGAAGGCTTAGCTTCAAATCCATGTGAAACAAATGGATTAGCTTCAAATACTTGTGATAAACATGATTTAGAGTCAATTGCATGCGAATGGAACGAGTTAGCTTCAAATCCCAGGGAAACACATGATTTAACTTCAAATCAATGCGAAGTAGGAGGCTTAGCTTCAAATCCATGTGAAACAAATGATTTACCTTCAAATATCTGCGGTTTAAATGAAATAGCTTCAAATGCAGGCGAAACAAACGAGTTAGTTTCAAATCCATGCGAAGCACATGAGTTAGCTTCAACTCAATGCGAAGTAGAAGGCTTAGCTTCAAATCCATGTGAAACAAATGGTTTAGCTTCAAATACTTCTGATAAACACGCTTTAGAGTCAATTGCATGCGAATGGAACGAGTTAGCTTCAAATCCCAGGGAAACACATGATTTAACTTCAAATCAATGCGAAGTAGGAGGCTTAGCTTCAAATCAATGCGAAACAAATGTTTTGGGTTCAGATACTTGTGAACAAAATGATTTAGCTTCAACTGCATGCGAATCAAACGACTTAGCTTCAAATTCAAGAGAAACACATGAATTAACTTCAAATCAATGCGAAGTAGTAGGCTTAGATTCAAATCCATGTGAAACAAATGGTTTAGCTTCAAATACTTCTGATAATCACGATTTAGAGTCAATTGCATGCGAATGGAACGAGTTAGCTTCTAATCCCAGGGAAACACATGATTTAACTTCAAATCAATGCGAAGTAGGAGGCTTAGCTTCAAATCAATGCGAAACAAATGGTTTGGATTCAGATACTTGTGATCAAAATGATTTAGCTTCAACTGCATGCGAATCAAACGACTTAGCTTCAAATTCAAGAGAAACACATGAATTAACTTCAAATCAATGCGAAGTAGTAGGCTTAGCTTCAAATTCATGTGAAACAAATGATTTACCTTCAAATATCTGCGGTTTAAATGAAATAGCTTCAAATGCAGGCGAAACAAACGAGTTAGCTTCAAGACCATGCGAAACACATGATTCAGCTTCAAATCAATGCAAAGTAGTAGACTTAGCTTCAAATCAATGCGAAACAAATGGTTTAGCTTCAAATACTTGTGATAAACATGATTTAGTTTCAACTGCATACGAATCGAACGAGTTCGCTCCAAATTCAAGAGAAACACATGAATTAACATCAAATCAATGCGAAGTAGAAGGCTTAGCTTCAAATCCATGTGAAATAAATGGTTTAGCTTCAAATACTTCTGATAAACACGATTTAGAGTCAATTGCATGCGAATGGAACGAGTTAGCTTCAAATCCCAGGGAAACACATGATTTAACTTCAAATCAATGCGAAGTAGGAGGCTTAGCTTCAAATCAATGCGAAACAAATGTTTTGGGTTCAGATACTTGTGAACAAAATGATTTAACTTCAACTGCATGCGAATCAAACGAGTTAGCTTCAAATTCAAGAGAAACACATGATTTAACTTCAAATCAATGCAAAGTAGTAGGCTCAGCTTCAAATCAATGCGAAACAAATGAATTACCTTCAAATACCTGCGGTTTAAATGAAATAGCTTCAAATGCAGGCGAAACAAACGAGTTAGCTTCACATCCATGCGAAGCACATGAGTTAGCTTCAAATCAATGCGAACAAGAAGGCTTAGCTTCAAATCCATGTGAAACAAATAGTTTAGCTTCAAATACTTCTGATAAACACGATTTAGAGTCAATTGCATGCGAATGGAACGAGTTAGCTTCAAATCACAGGGAAACACATGAATTAACTTCAAATCAATGCGAAGTAGTAGGCTCAGCTTCAAATCAATGCGAAACAAATGAATTACCTTCAAATACCTGCGGTTTAAATGAAATAGCTTCAAATGCAGGCAAAACAAACGAGTTAGCTTCAAATCCATGCGAAGCACATGAGTTAGCTCCAAATCAATGCGAAGTAGAAGGCTTAGCTTCAAATCCATGTGAAACAAATGGATTAGCTTCAAATACTTGTGATAAACATGATTTAGAGTCAATTGCATGCGAATGGAACGAGTTAGCTTCAAATCCCAGGGAAACACATGATTTAACTTCAAATCAATGCGAAGTAGGAGGCTTAGCTTCAAATCCATGTGAAACAAATGATTTACCTTCAAATATCTGCGGTTTAAATGAAATAGCTTCAAATGCAGGCGAAACAAACGAGTTAGTTTCAAATCCATGCGAAGCACATGAGTTAGCTTCAACTCAATGCGAAGTAGAAGGCTTAGCTTCAAATCCATGTGAAACAAATGGTTTAGCTTCAAATACTTCTGATAAACACGCTTTAGAGTCAATTGCATGCGAATGGAACGAGTTAGCTTCAAATCCCAGGGAAACACATGATTTAACTTCAAATCAATGCGAAGTAGGAGGCTTAGCTTCAAATCAATGCGAAACAAATGTTTTGGGTTCAGATACTTGTGAACAAAATGATTTAGCTTCAACTGCATGCGAATCAAACGACTTAGCTTCAAATTCAAGAGAAACACATGAATTAACTTCAAATCAATGCGAAGTAGTAGGCTTAGATTCAAATCCATGTGAAACAAATGGTTTAGCTTCAAATACTTGTGATAAACATAATTTAGCTTCAACTGCGTGCGAATCAAACGACTTAGCTTCAAATCCAAGGGAAACACATGATATTAACTTCAAATCAATGCGAAGTGGAAGGCTTAGCTTCAAATCCATGCGAAACAAATGATTTACCTTCAAATATCTGCGGTTTAAATGAAATAGCTTCAAATGCAGGCGAAACAAACGAGTTAGCTTCAAGACCATGCGAAACACATGATTCAGCTTCAAATCAATACAAAGTAGTAGACTTAGCTTCAAATCAATGCGAAACAAATGGTTTAGCTTCAAATACTTGTGATAAACATGATTTAGTTTCAACTGCATACGAATCGAACGAGTTCGCTCCAAATTCAAGAGAAACACATGAATTAACATCAAATCAATGCGAAGTAGTAGGCTTAGCTTCAAATCCATGTGAAATAAATGGTTTAGCTTCAAATACTTCTGATAAACACGATTTAGAGTCAATTGCATGCGAATGGAACGAGTTAGCTTCAAATCCCAGGGAAACACATGATTTAACTTCAAATCAATGCGAAGTAGGAGGCTTAGCTTCAAATCAATGCGAAACAAATGTTTTGGGTTCAGATACTTGTGAACAAAATGATTTAACTTCAACTGCATGCGAATCAAACGAGTTAGCTTCAAATTCAAGAGAAACACATGATTTAACTTCAAATCAATGCGAAGTAGTAGGCTCAGCTTCAAATCAATGCGAAACAAATGAATTACCTTCAAATACCTGCGGTTTAAATGAAATAGCTTCAAATGCAGGCGAAACAAACGAGTTAGCTTCACATCCATGCGAAGCACATGAGTTAGCTTCAAATCAATGCGAACAAGAAGGCTTAGCTTCAAATCCATGTGAAACAAATAGTTTAGCTTCAAATACTTCTGATAAACACGATTTAGAGTCAATTGCATGCGAATGGAACGAGCTAGCTTCAAATCCCAGGGAAACACATGATTTAACTTCAAATCAATGCGAAGTAGGAGGCTTAGCTTCAAATCAATGCGAAACAAATGTTTTGGGTTCAGATACTTGTGAACAAAATGATTTAGCTTCAACTGCATGCGAATCAAACGAGTTAGCTTCAAATTCAAGAGAAACACATGATTTAACTTCAAATCAATGCGAAGTAGAAGTCTTAGCATCAAATTCATGCGAAACAAATGATTTACCTTCAAATACTTGTGATAAACATAATTTAGCTTCAACTGCGTGCGAATCAAACGACTTAGCTTCAAATCCAAGGGAAACACATGATTTAACTTCAACTCAATGCGAAGTAGTAGGCTTAGCTTCAAATCAATGCGAAACAAATGTTTTGGGTTCAGATACTTGTAATAAACATGATTTAGCTTCAACTGCATGCGATTCAAACGAGTTAGCTTCAAATCCAAGAGAAACACATGATATTAACTTCAAATCAATGCGAAGTGGAAGGCTTAGCTTCAAATCCATGCGAAACAAATGATTTACCTTCAAATATCTGCGGTTTAAATGAAATAGCTTCAAATGCAGGCGAAACAAACGAGTTAGCTTCAAGACCATGCGAAACACATGATTCAGCTTCAAATCAATGCAAAGTAGTAGACTTAGCTTCAAATCAATGCGAAACAAATGGTTTAGCTTCAAATACTTGTGATAAACATGATTTAGTTTCAACTGCATACGAATCGAACGAGTTCGCTCCAAATTCGAGAGAAACACATGAATTAACATCAAATCAATGCGAAGTAGTAGGCTTAGCTTCAAATCCATGTGAAATAAATGGTTTAGCTTCAAATACTTCTGATAAACACGATTTAGAGTCAATTGCATGCGAATGGAACGAGTTAGCTTCAAATCCCAGGGAAACACATGATTTAACTTCAAATCAATGCGAAGTAGGAGGCTTAGCTTCAATCAATGCGAAACAAATGTTTTGGGTTCAGATACTTGTGAACAAAATGATTTAACTTCAACTGCATGCGAATCAAACGAGTTAGCTTCAAATTCAGAGAAACACATGATTTAACTTCAAATGAATGCGAAGTAGAAATCTTAGCATCAAATTCATGCGAAACAAATGATTTACCTTCAAATACTTGTGATAAACATGATTTAGCTTCAACTGCGTGCGAATCAAACGTCTTAGCTTCAAATCCAAGGGAAACACATGAATTAACTTCAAATCAATGCGAAGTAGTAGGCTTAGATTCAAATCCATGTGAAACAAATGGTTTAGCTTCAAATACTTGTGATAAACATAATTTAGCTTCAACTGCGTGCGAATCAAACGACTTAGCTTCAAATCCAAGGGAAACACATGATATTAACTTCAAATCAATGCGAAGTGGAAGGCTTAGCTTCAAATCCATGCGAAACAAATGATTTACCTTCAAATACTTGTGATAAACATAATTTAGCTTCAACTGCGTGCGAATCAAACGACTTAGCTTCAAATCCAAGGGAAACACATGATTTAACTTCAACTCAATGCGAAGTAGTAGGCTTAGCTTCAAATCAATGCGAAACAAATGTTTTGGGTTCAGATACTTGTAATAAACATGATTTAGCTTCAACTGCATGCGATTCAAACGAGTTAGCTTCAAATCCAAGAGAAACACATGATATTAACTTCAAATCAATGCGAAGTGGAAGGCTTAGCTTCAAATCCATGCGAAACAAATGATTTACCTTCAAATATCTGCGGTTTAAATGAAATAGCTTCAAATGCAGGCGAAACAAACGAGTTAGCTTCAAGACCATGCGAAACACATGATTCAGCTTCAAATCAATGCAAAGTAGTAGACTTAGCTTCAAATCAATGCGAAACAAATGGTTTAGCTTCAAATACTTGTGATAAACATGATTTAGTTTCAACTGCATACGAATCGAACGAGTTCGCTCCAAATTCGAGAGAAACACATGAATTAACATCAAATCAATGCGAAGTAGTAGGCTTAGCTTCAAATCCATGTGAAATAAATGGTTTAGCTTCAAATACTTCTGATAAACACGATTTAGAGTCAATTGCATGCGAATGGAACGAGTTAGCTTCAAATCCCAGGGAAACACATGATTTAACTTCAAATCAATGCGAAGTAGGAGGCTTAGCTTCAAATCAATGCGAAACAAATGTTTTGGGTTCAGATACTTGTGAACAAAATGATTTAACTTCAACTGCATGCGAATCAAACGAGTTAGCTTCAAATTCAAGAGAAACACATGATTTAACTTCAAATGAATGCGAAGTAGAAATCTTAGCATCAAATTCATGCGAAAC
Source organism: Megalopta genalis (assembly GCF_051020955.1). NCBI lineage: Eukaryota > Metazoa > Arthropoda > Insecta > Hymenoptera > Halictidae > Megalopta > Megalopta genalis. The sequence goes on along the minus strand of NW_027476550.1, from coordinate 114,558 downwards.
AAATGATTTACCTTCAAATACTTGTGATAAACATGATTTAGCTTCAACTGCGTGCGAATCAAACGTCTTAGCTTCAAATCCAAGGGAAACACATGATTTAACTTCAACTCAATGCGAAGTAGTAGGCTTAGCTTCAAAACAATGCGAAACAAATGTTTTGGGTTCAGATACTTGTAATAAACATGATTTAGCTACAACTGCATGCGATTCAAACGAGTTAGCTTCAAATCCAAGAGAAACACATGATATTAACTTCAAATCAATGCGAAGTGGAAGGCTTAGCTTCAAATCCATGCGAAACAAACGATTTACCTTGAAATATCTGCGGTTTAAATGAAGTAGCTTCAAATGCAGGCGAAACAAACGAGTTAGCTTCAAGACCATGCGAAACACATGATTCAGCTTCAAATCAATGCAAAGTAGTAGACTTAGCTTCAAATCAATGCGAAACAAATGGTTTAGCTTCAAATACTTGTGATAAACACGATTTAGTTTCAACTGCATACGAATCGAACGAGTTCGCTCCAAATTCAAGAGAAACACATGAATTAACATCAAATCAATGCGAAGTAGGAGGCTTAGCTTCAAATCAATGCGAAACAAATGTTTTGGGTTCAGATACTTGTGAACAAAATGATTTAGTTTCAACTGCATACGAATCGAACGAGTTCGCTTCAAATTCAAGAGAAACACATGAATTAACTTCAAATCAATGCGAAGTAGTAGGCTCAGCTTCAAATCAATGCGAAACAAATGAATTACCTTCAAATACCTGCGGTTTAAATGAAATAGCTTCAAATGCAGGCGAAATAAACGAGTTAGCTTCACATCCATGCGAAGCACATGAGTTAGCTTCAAATCAATGCGAACAAGAAGGCTTAGCTTCAAATCCATGTGAAACAAATAGTTTAGCTTCAAATACTTCTGATAAACACGATTTAGAGTCAATTGCATGCGAATGGAACGAGCTAGCTTCAAATCCCAGGGAAACACATGATTTAACTTCAAATCAATGCGAAGTAGGAGGCTTAGCTTCAAATCAATGCGAAACAAATGTTTTGGGTTCAGATACTTGTGAACAAAATGATTTAGCTTCAACTGCATGCGAATCAAACGAGTTAGCTTCAAATACAAGAGAAACACATGATTTAACTTCAAATCAATGCGAAGTAGAAGTCTTAGCATCAAATTCATGCGAAACAAATGATTTACCTTCAAATACTTGTGATAAACATAATTTAGCTTCAACTGCGTGCGAATCAAACGACTTAGCTTCAAATCAAAGGGAAACACATGATTTAACTTCAACTCAATGCGAAGTGGTAGGCTTAGCTTCAAATCAATGCGAAACAAATGTTTTGGGTTCAGATACTTGTAATAAACATGATTTAGCTTCAACTGCATGCGATTCAAACGAGTTAGCTTCAAATCCAAGAGAAACACATGATATTAACTTCAAATCAATGCGAAGTGGAAGGCTTAGCTTCAAATCCATGCGAAACAAATGATTTACCTTCAAATATCTGCGGTTTAAATGAAATAGCTTCAAATGCAGGCGAAACAAACGAGTTAGCTTCAAGACCATGCGAAACACATGATTCAGCTTCAAATCAATGCAAAGTAGTAGACTTAGCTTCAAATCAATGCGAAACAAATGGTTTAGCTTCAAATACTTGTGATAAACATGATTTAGTTTCAACTGCATACGAATCGAACGAGTTCGCTCCAAATTCAAGAGAAACACATGAATTAACATCAAATCAATGCGAAGTAGTAGGCTTAGCTTCAAATCCATGTGAAATAAATGGTTTAGCTTCAAATACTTCTGATAAACACGATTTAGAGTCAATTGCATGCGAATGGAACGAGTTAGCTTCAAATCCCAGGGAAACACATGATTTAACTTCAAATCAATGCGAAGTAGGAGGCTTAGCTTCAAATCAATGCGAAACAAATGTTTTGGGTTCAGATACTTGTGATCAAAATGATTTAGCTTCAACTGCATGCGAATAAAACTAGTTAGCTTCAAATTCAAGAGAAACACATGATTTAACTTCAAATCAATGCGAAGTAGAAGTCTTAGCATCAAATTCATGCGAAACAAATGATTTACCTTCAAATACTTGTGATAAACATAATTTAGCTTCAACTGCGTGCGAATCAAACGACTTAGCTTCAAATCAAAGGGAAACACATGATTTAACTTCAACTCAATGCGAAGTAGTAGGCTTAGCTTCAAATCAATGCGAAACAAATGTTTTGGGTTCAGATACTTGTAATAAACATGATTTAGCTTCAACTGCATGCGATTCAAACGAGTTAGCTTCAAATCCAAGAGAAACACATGATATTAACTTCAAATCAATGCGAAGTGGAAGGCGTGGCTTCAAATCCATGTGAAACAAATGATTTACCTTCAAATATCTGCGGATTAAATGAAATAGCTTCAAATGCAGGCGAAACAAACGAGTTTGCTTCAAATCCATGCGAAGCACATGAGTTAGCTTCAAATCAATGCGAAGTAGAAGGCTTAGCTTCAAATCCATGTGAAACAAATGGTTTAACTTCAAATACTTCTGATAAACACGATTTAGAGTCAATTGCATGCGAATGGAACGAGTTAGCTTCAAATCCCAGGGAAACACATGATTTAACTTCAAATCAATGCGAAGTAGGAGGCTTAGCTTCAAATCAATGCGAAACAAATGTTTTGGGTTCAGATACTTGTGAACAAAATGATTTAGCTTCAACTGCATGCGAATCAAACGAGTTAGCTTCAAATTCAAGAGAAACACATGATTTAACTTCAAATCAATGCGAAGTAGAAGTCTTAGCATCAAATTCATGCGAAACAAATGATTTACCTTCAAATACTTGTGATAAACATGATTTAGCTTCAACTGCGTGCGAATCAAACGACTTAGCTTCAAATCCAAGGGAAACACATGATTTAACTTCAACTCAATGCGAAGTAGTAGGCTTAGCTTCAAAACAATGCGAAACAAATGTTTTGGGTTCAGATACTTGTAATAAACTTGATTTAGTTTCAACTGCATACGAATCGAACGAGTTCGCTTCAAATCCAAGAGAAACACATGATATTAACTTCAAATCAATGCGAAGTGGAAGGCGTGGCTTCAAATCCATGTGAAACAAATGATTTACCTTCAAATATCTGCGGTTTAAATGAAATAGCTTCAAATGCAGGCGAAACAAACGAGTTAGCTTCAAATCCATGCGAAGCACATGAGTTAGCTTCAAATCAATGCGAAGTAGAAGGCTTAGCTTCAAATCCATGTGAAACAAATGGTATAGCTTCAAATACTTCTGATAAACACGATTTAGAGTCAATTGCATGCGAATGGAACGAGTTAGCTTCAAATCCCAGGGAAACACATGATTTAACTTCAAATCAATGCGAAGTAGGAGGCTTAGCTTCAAATCAATGCGAAACAAATGGTTTGGATTCAGATACTTGTGATCAAAATGATTTAGCTTCAACTGCATGCGAATCAAACGACTTAGCTTCAAATTCAAGAGAAACACATGAATTAACTTCAAATCAATGCGAAGTAGTAGGCTTAGCTTCAAATCAATGCGAAACAAATGTTTTGGGTTCAGATACTTGTGATCAAAATGATTTAGCTTCAACTGCATGCGAATCAAACGAGTTAGCTTCAAATTCAAGAGAAAAACATGATTTAACTTCAAATCAATGCGAAGTAGAAGTCTTAGCATCAAATTCATGCGAAACAAATGATTTACCTTCAAATACTTGTGATAAACATGATTTAGCTTCAACTGCGTGCGAATCAAACGACTTAGCTTCAAATCCAAGGGAAACACATGATTTAACTTCAAATCAATGCGAAGTAGTAGGCTTAGCTTCAAAACAATGCGAAACAAATGTTTTGGGTTCAGATACTTGTAATAAACATGATTTAGCTTCAACTGCATGCGATTCAAACGAGTTAGCTTCAAATCCAAGAGAAACACATGATATTAACTTCAAATCAATGCGAAGTGGAAGGCTTAGCTTCAAATCCATGCGAAACAAATGATTTACCTTCAAATACTTGCGGTTTAAATGAAATAGCTTCAAATGCAGGCGAAACAAACGAGTTAGCTTCAAGACCATGCGAAACACATGATTCAGCTTCAAATCAATGCAAAGTAGTAGACTTAGCTTCAAATCAATGCGAAACAAATGGTTTAGCTTCAAATACTTCTGATAAACACGATTTAGAGTCAATTGCATGCGAATGGAACGAGTTAGCTTCAAATTCAAGAGAAACACATGAATTAACTTCAAATCAATGCGAAGTAGTAGGCTTAGCTTCAAGTCCATGTGAAACAAATGATTTACCTTCAAATATCTGCGGTTTAAATGAAATAGCTTCAAATGCAGGCGAAACAAACGAGTTAGCTTCAAATCCATGCGAAGCACATGAGTTAGCTTTAAATCAATGCGAAGTAGAAGGCTTAGCTTCAAATCCATGTGAAACAAATGGTTTAGCTTCAAATACTTCTGATAAACACGATTTAGAGTCAATTGCATGCGAATGGAACGAGTTAGCTTCAAATCCCAGGGAAACACATGATTTAACTCAAATCAATGCGAAGTAGGAGGCTTAGCTTCAAATCAATGCGAAACAAATGTTTTGGGTTCAGATACTTGTGAACAAAATGATTTAGTTTCAACTGCATACGAATCGAACGAGTTCGCTTCAAATTCAAGAGAAACACATGAATTAACTTCAAATCAATGCGAAGTAGTAGGCTCAGCTTCAAATCAATGCGAAACAAATGAATTACCTTCAAATACCTGCGGTTTAAATGAAATAGCTTCAAATGCAGGCGAAACAAACGAGTTAGCTTCACATCCATGCGAAGCACATGAGTTAGCTTCAAATCAATGCGAACAAGAAGGCTTAGCTTCAAATCCATGTGAAACAAATAGTTTAGCTTCAAATACTTCTGATAAACACGATTTAGAGTCAATTGCATGCGAATGGAACGAGTTAGATTCAAATCCCAGGGAAACACATGATTTAACTTCAAATCAATGCGAAGTAGGAGGCTTAGCTTCAAATCAATGCGAAACAAATGTTTTGGGTTCAGATACTTGTGAACAAAATGATTTAGCTTCAACTGCATGCGAATCAAACGAGTTAGCTTCAAATTCAAGAGAAACACACGATTTAACTTCAAATCAATGCGAAGTAGAAGTCTTAGCATCAAATTCATGCGAAACAAATGATTTACCTTCAAATACTTGTGATAAACATGATTTAGCTTCAACTACGTGCGAATCAAACGACTTAGCTTCAAATCCAAGGGAAACACATGATTTAACTTCAAATCAATGCGAAGTAGTAGGCTTAGCTTCAAAATAATGCGATACAAATGTTTTGGGTTCAGATACTTGTAATAAACATGATTTAGCTTCAACTGCATGCGATTCAAACGAGTTAGCTTCAAATCCAAGAGAAACACATGATATTAACTTCAAATCAATGCGAAGTGCAAGGCTTAGCTTCAAATCCATGCGAAACAAATGATTTACCTTCAAATACTTGCGGTTTAAATGAAATAGCTTCAAATGCAAGCGAAACAAACGAGTTAGCTTCAAGACCATGCGCAACACATGATTCAGCTTCAAATCAATGCAAAGTAGTAGACTTAGCTTCAAATCAATGCGAAACAAATGGTTTAGCTTCAAATACTTGTGATAAACATGATTTAGTTTCAACTGCATACGAATCGAACGAGTTCGCTCCAAATTCAAGAGAAACACATGAATTAACATCATATCAATGCGAAGTAGTAGGCTTAGCTTCAAATCCATGTGAAATAAATGGTTTAGCTTCAAATACTTCTGATAAACACGATTTAGAGTCAATTGCATGCGAATGGAACGAGTTAGCTTCAAATCCCAGGGAAACACATGATTTAACTTCAAATCAATGCGAGGTAGGAGGCTTAGCTTCAAATCAATGCGAAACAAATGTTTTGGGTTCAGATACTTGTGAACAAAATGATTTAGCTTCAACTGCATGCGAATCAAACGAGTTAGCTTCAAATTCAAGAGAAACACATGATTTAACTTCAAATCAATGCGAAGTAGAAGTCTTAGCATCAAATTCATGCGAAACAAATGATTTACCTTCAAATACTTATGATAAACATGATTTAGCTTCAACTGCGTGCGAATCAAACGACTTAGCTTCAAATCCAAGGGAAACACATGATTTAACTTCAACTCAATGCGAAGTAGTAGGCTTAGCTTCAAAACAATGCGAAACAAATGTTTTGGGTTCAGATACTTGTAATAAACATGATTTAGCTACAACTGCATGCGATTCAAACGAGTTAGCTTCAAATCCAAGAGCAACACATGATATTAACTTCAAATCAATGCGAAGTAGTAGGCTTAGCTTCAAATCAATGCGAAACAAATGTTTTGGGTTCAGATACTTGTGATCAAAATGATTTAGCTTCAACTGCATGCGAATCAAACGAGTTAGCTTCAAATTCAAGAGAAAAACATGATTTAACTTCAAATCAATGCGAAGTAGAAGTCTTAGCATCAAATTCATGCGAAACAAATGATTTACCTTCAAATACTTGTGATAAACATGATTTAGCTTCAACTGCGTGCGAATCAAACGACTTAGCTTCAAATCCAAGGGAAACACATGATTTAACTTCAAATCAATGCGAAGTAGTAGGCTTAGCTTCAAAACAATGCGAAACAAATGTTTTGGGTTCAGATACTTGTAATAAACATGATTTAGCTTCAACTGCATGCGATTCAAACGAGTTAGCTTCAAATCCAAGAGTAACACATGATATTAACTTCAAATCAATGCGAAGTGGAAGGCTTAGCTTCAAATCCATGCGAAACAAATGATTTACCTTCAAATACTTGCGGTTTAAATGAAATAGCTTCAAATGCAGGCGACACAAACGAGTTAGTTTCAAGACCATGCGAAACACATGATTCAGATTCAAATCAATGCAACGTAGTAGACTTAGCTTCAAATCAATGCGAAACAAATGGTTTAGCTTCAAATACTTGTGATAAACATGATTTAGTTTCAACTGCATACGAATCGAACGAGTTCGCTTCAAATTCAAGAGAAACACATGAATTAACTTCAAATCAGTGCGAAGTAGTAGGCTCAGCTTCAAATCAATGCGAAACAAATGAATTACCTTCAAATACCTGCGGTTTAAATGAAATAGCTTCAAATGCAGGCGAAACAAACGAGTTAGCTTCACATCCATGCGAAGCACATGAGTTAGCTTCAAATCAATGCGAACATGAAGGCTTAGCTTCAAATCCATGTGAAACAAATGGTTTAGCTTCAAATACTTCTGATAAACACGATTTAGAGTCAATTGCATGCGAATGGTACGAGTTAGCTTCAAATCCCAGGGAAACACATGAATTAACTTCAAATCAATGCGAAGTAGTAGGCTTAGCTTCAAGTCCATGTGAAACAAATGATTTACCTTCAAATATCTGCGGTTTAAATGTAATAGCTTCAAATGCAGGCGAAACAAACGAGTTTGCTTCAAATCCATGCGAAGCACATGAGTTAGCTTCAAATCAATGCGAAGTAGAAGGCTTAGCATCAAATCCATGTGAAACAAATGGTTTAACTTCAAATACTTCTGATAAACACGATTTAGAGTCAATTGCATGCGAATGGAACGAGTTAGCTTCAAATCCCAGGGAAACACATGATTTAACTTCAAATCAATGCGAAGTAGGAGGCTTAGCTTCAAATCAATGCGAAACAAATGTTTTGGGTTCATATACTTGTGAACAAAATGATTTAGCTTCAACTGCATGCGAATCAAACGAGTTAGCTTCAAATTCAAGAGAAACACATGATTTAACTTCAAATCAATGCGAAGTAGAAGTCTTAGCATCAAATTCATGCGAAACAAATGATTTACCTTCAAATACTTGTGATAAACATGATTTAGCTTCAACTGCGTGCGAATCAAACGACTTAGCTTCAAATCCAAGGGAAACACATGATTTAACTTCAACTCAATGCGAAGAAGAAGTCTTAGCATCAAATTCATGCGAAACAAATGTTTTGGGTTCTGATACTTGTAATAAACATGATTTAGCTACAACTGCATGCGATTCAAACGAGTTAGCTTCAAATCCAAGAGAAACACATGATATTAACTTCAAATCAATGCGAAGTGGAAGGCGTGGCTTCAAATCCATGTGAAACAAATGATTTACCTTCAAATATCTGCGGTTTAAATGAAATAGCTTCAAATGCAGGCGAAACAAACGAGTTAGCTTCAAATCCATGCGAAGCACATGAGTTAGCTTCAAATCAATGCGAGGTAGAAGGCTTAGCTTCAAATCCATGTGAAACAAATGGTTTAGCTTCAAATACTTCAGATAATCACGATTTAGAGTCAATTGCATGCGAATGGAACGAGTTAGCTTCAAATCCCAGGGAAACACATGATTTGACTTCAAATCAATGCGAAGTAGGAGGCTTAGCTTCAAATCAATGCGAAACAAATGGTTTGGATTCAGATACTTGTGATCAAAATGATTTAGCTTCAACTGCATGCGAATCAAACGACTTAGCTTCAAATTCAAGAGAAACACATGAATTAACTTCAAATCAATGCGAAGTAGTAGGCTTAGCTTCAAATCAATGTGAAACAAATGGTTTAGCTTCAAATACTTCTGATAATCACGATTTAGAGTCAATTGCATGCGAATGGAACGAGTTAGCTTCAAATCCCAGGGAAACACATGATTTAACTTCAAATCAATGCGAAGTAGGAGGCTTAGCTTCAAATCAATGCGAAACAAATGGTTTGGATTCAGATACTTGTGATCAAAATGATTTAGCTTCAACTGCATGCGAATCAAACGACTTAGCTTCAAATTCAAGAGAAACACATGAATTAACTTCAAATCAATGCGAAGTAGTAGGCTTAGCTTCAAATCCATGTGAAACAAATGATTTACCTTCAAATATCTGCGGTTTAAATGAACTAGCTTCAAATGCAGGCGAAACAAACGAGTTAGCTTCAAATCCATGCGAAGCACATGAGTTAGCTTCAAATCAATGCGAAGTAGAAGGCTTAGCTTCAAATCCATGTGAAACAAATGGTATAGCTTCAAATACTTCTGATAAACACGATTTAGAGTCAATTGCATGCGAATGGAACGAGTTAGCTTCAAATCCCAGGGAAACACATGATTTAACTTCAAATCAATGCGAAGTAGGAGGCTTAGCTTCAAATCAATGCGAAACAAATGGTTTGGATTCAGATACTTGTGATCAAAATGATTTAGCTTCAACTGCATGCGAATCAAACGAGTTAGCTTCAAATTCAAGAGAAAAACATGATTTAACTTCAAATCAATGCGAAGTAGAAGTCTTAGCATCAAATTCATGCGAAACAAATGATTTACCTTCAAATACTTGTGATAAACATGATTTAGCTTCAACTGCGTGCGAATCAAACGACTTAGCTTCAAATCCAAGGGAAACACATGATTTAACTTCAAATCAATGCGAAGTAGTAGGCTTAGCTTCAAAACAATGCGAAACAAATGTTTTGGGTTCAGATACTTGTAATAAACATGATTTAGCTTCAACTGCATGCGATTCAAACGAGTTAGCTTCAAATCCAAGAGTAACACATGATATTAACTTCAAATCAATGCGAAGTGGAAGGCTTAGCTTCAAATCCATGCGAAACAAATGATTTACCTTCAAATACTTGCGGTTTAAATGAAATAGCTTCAAATGCAGGCGACACAAACGAGTTAGTTTCAAGACCATGCGAAACACATGATTCAGCTTCAAATCAATGCAACGTAGTAGACTTAGCTTCAAATCAATGCGAAACAAATGGTTTAGCTTCAAATACTTGTGATAAACATGATTTAGTTTCAACTGCATACGAATCGAACGAGTTCGCCCCAAATTCAAGAGAAACACATGAATTAACTTCAAATCAGTGCGAAGTAGTAGGCTCAGCTTCAAATCAATGCGAAACAAATGAATTACCTTCAAATACCTGCGGTTTAAATGAAATAGCTTCAAATGCAGGCGAAACAAACGAGTTAGCTTCAGATCCATGCGAAGCACATGAGTTAGCTTCAAATCAATGCGAACATGGAGGCTTAGCTTCAAATCCATGTGAAACAAATGGTTTAGCTTCAAATACTTCTGATAAACACGATTTAGAGTCAATTGCATGCGAATGGAACGAGTTAGCTTCAAATCCCAGGGAAACACATGAATTAACTTCAAATCAATGCGAAGTAGTAGGCTTAGCTTCAAGTCCATGTGAAACAAATGATTTACCTTCAAATATCTGCGGTTTAAATGAAATAGCTTCAAATGCAGGCGAAACAAACGAGTTTGCTTCAAATCCATGCGAAGCACATGAGTTAGCTTCAAATCAATGCGAAGTAGAAGGCTTAGCATCAAATCCATGTGAAACAAATGGTTTAACTTCAAATACTTCTGATAAACACGATTTAGAGTCAATTGCATGCGAATGGAACGAGTTAGCTTCAAATCCCAGGGAAACACATGATTTAACTTCAAATCAATGCGAAGTAGGAGGCTTAGCTTCAAATCAATGCGAAACAAATGTTTTGGGTTCAGATACTTGTGAACAAAATGATTTAGCTTCAACTGCATGCGAATCAAACGAGTTAGCTTCAAATTCAAGAGAAACACATGATTTAACTTCAAATCAATGCGAAGTAGAAGTCTTAGCATCAAATTCATGCGAAACAAATGATTTACCTTCAAATACTTATGATAAACATGATTTAGCTTCAACTGCGTGCGAATCAAACGACTTAGCTTCAAATCCAAGGGAAACACATGATTTAACTTCAACTCAATGCGAAGTAGTAGGCTTAGCTTCAAAACAATGCGAAACAAATGTTTTGGGTTCAGATACTTGTAATAAACATGATTTAGCTACAACTGCATGCGATTCAAACGAGTTAGCTTCAAATCCAAGAGCAACACATGATATTAACTTCAAATCAATGCGAAGTGGAAGGCGTGGCTTCAAATCCATGTGAAACAAATGATTTACCTTCAAATATCTGCGGTTTAAATGAAATAGCTTCAAATGCAGGCGAAACAAACGAGTTAGCTTCAAATCCATGCGAAGCACATGAGTTAGCTTCAAATCAATGCGAAGTAGAAGGCTTAGCTTCATATCCATGTGAAACAAATGGTATAGCTTCAAATACTTCTGATAAACACGATTTAGAGTCAATTGCATGCGAATGGAACGAGTTAGCTTCAAATCCCAGGGAAACACATGATTTAACTTCAAATCAATGCGAAGTAGGAGGCTTAGCTTCAAATCAATGCGAAACAAATGGTTTGGATTCAGATACTTGTGATCAAAATGATTTAGCTTCAACTGCATGCGAATCAAACGACTTAGCTTCAAATTCAAGAGAAACACATGAATTAACTTCAAATCAATGCGAAGTAGTAGGCTTAGCTTCAAATCAATGCGAAACAAATGTTTTGGGTTCAGATACTTGTGATCAAAATGATTTAGCTTCAACTGCATGCGAATCAAACGAGTTAGCTTCAAATTCAAGAGAAAAACATGATTTAACTTCAAATCAATGCGAAGTAGAAGTCTTAGCATCAAATTCATGCGAAACAAATGATTTACCTTCAAATACTTGTGATAAACATGATTTAGCTTCAACTGCGTGCGAATCAAACGACTTAGCTTCAAATCCAAGGGAAACACATGATTTAACTTCAAATCAATGCGAAGTAGTAGGCTTAGCTTCAAAACAATGCGAAACAAATGTTTTGGGTTCAAATACTTGTAATAAACACGATTTAGCTTCAACTGCATGCGATTCAAACGAGTTAGCTTCAAATCCAAGAGTAACACATGATATTAACTTCAAATCAATGCGAAGTGGAAGGCTTAGCTTCAAATCCATGCGAAACAAATGATTTACCTTCAAATAATTGCGGTTTAAATGAAATAGCTTCAAATGCAGGCGACACAAACGAGTTAGTTTCAAGACCATGCGAAACACATGATTCAGCTTCAAATCAATGCAACGTAGTAGACTTAGCTTCAAATCAATGCGAAACAAATGGTTTAGCTTCAAATACTTGTGATAAACATGATTTAGTTTCAACTGCATACGAATCGAACGAGTTCGCTTCAAATTCAAGAGAAACACATGAATTAACTTCAAATCAGTGCGAAGTAGTAGGCTCAGCTTCAAATCAATGCGAAACAAATGAATTACCTTCAAATACCTGCGGTTTAAATGAAATAGCTTCAAATGCAGGCGAAACAAACGAGTTAGCTTCACATCCATGCGAAGCACATGAGTTAGCTTCAAATCAATGCGAACATGAAGGCTTAGCTTCAAATCCATGTGAAACAAATGGTTTAGCTTCAAATACTTCTGATAAACACGATTTAGAGTCAATTGCATGCGAATGGAACGAGTTAGCTTCAAATCCCAGGGAAACACATGAATTAACTTCAAATCAATGCGAAGTAGTAGGCTTAGCTTCAAGTCCATGTGAAACAAATGATTTACCTTCAAATACCTGCGGTTTAAATGAAATAGCTTCAAATGCAGGCGAAACAAACGAGTTTGCTTCAAATCCATGCGAAGCACATGAGTTAGCTTCAAATCAATGCGAAGTAGAAGGCTTAGCATCAAATCCATGTGAAACAAATGGTTTAACTTCAAATACTTCTGATAAATACGATTTAGAGTCAATTGCATGCGAATGGAACGAGTTAGCTTCAAATCCCAGGGAAACACATGATTTAACTTCAAATCAATGCGAAGTAGGAGGCTTAGCTTCAAATCAATGCGAAACAAATGTTTTGGGTTCAGATACTTGTGAACAAAATGATTTAGCTTCAACTGCATGCGAATCAAACGAGTTAGCTTCAAATTCAAGAGAAACACATGATTTAACTTCAAATCAATGCGAAGTAGAAGTCTTAGCATCAAATTCATGCGAAACAAATGTTTTGGGTTCTGATACTTGTAATAAACATGATTTAGCTACAACTGCATGCGATTCAAACGAGTTAGCTTCAAATCCAAGAGAAAAACATGATATAACTTCAAATCAATGCGAAGTAGAAGTCTTAGCATCAAATTCATGCGAAACAAATGATTTACTTTCAAATACTTGTGTTAAACATGATTTAGCTTCAACTGCGTGCGAATCAAATGACTTAGCTTCAAATCCAAGGGAAACACATGATTTAACTTCAAATCAATGCGAAGTAGTAGGCTTAGCTTCAAAACAATGCGAAACAAATGTTTCGGCTTCAAATCAATGCAAAGTAGTAGACTTAGCTTCAAATCAATGCGAAACAAATGGTTTAGCTTCAAATACTTGTGATAAACATGATTTAGTTTCAACTGCATACGAATCGAACGAGTTCGCTTCAAATTCAAGAGAAACACATGAATTAACTTCAAATCAGTGCGAAGTAGTAGGCTCAGCTTCAAATCAATGCGAAACAAATGAATTACCTTCAAATACCTGCGGTTTAAATGAAATAGCCTCAAATGCAGGCGAAACAAACGAGTTAGCTTCACATCCATGCGAAGCACATGAGTTAGCTTCAAATCAATGCGAACATGAAGGCTTAGCTTCAAATCCATGTGAAACAAATGGTTTAGCTTCAAATACTTCTGATAAACACGATTTAGAGTCAATTGCATGCGAATGGAACGAGTTAGCTTCAAATCCCAGGGAAACACATGATTTAACTTCAAATCAATGCGAAGTAGGAGGCTTAGCTTCAAATCAATGCGAAACAAATGTTTTGGGTTCAGATACTTGTAATAAACATGATTTATCTTCAACTGCATGCGATTCAAACGAGTTAGCTTCAAATCCAAGAGAAACACATGATATTAACTTCAAATCAATGCGAAGTGGAAGGCTTAGCTTCAAATCCATGCGAAACAAACGATTTACCTTGAAATATCTGCGGTTTAAATGAAATAGCTTCAAATGCAGGCGAAACAAACGAGTTAGCTTCAAGACCATGCGAAACACATGATTCAGCTTCAAATCAATGCAAAGTAGTAGACTTAGCTTCAAATCAATGCGAAACAAATGGTTTAGCTTCAAATACTTGTGATAAACACGATTTAGTTTCAACTGCATACGAATCGAACGAGTTCGCTCCAAATTCAAGAGAAACACATGAATTAACATCAAATCAATGCGAAGTAGTAGGCTTAGCTTCAAATCAATGCGAAACAAATGAATTACCTTCAAATACTTGTGATAAACATGATTTAGCTTCAACTGCGTGCGAAACAAACGAGTTAGCTTTACATCCATGCGAAGCACATGAGTTAGCTTCAAATCAATTGGAAGTAGAAGGCTTAGCTTCAAATCCATGTGAAACAAATGGTTTAGCTTCAAATACTCCTGATAAACACGATTTAGAGTCAATTGCATGCGAATGGAATAAGTTAGCTTCAAATCCCAGGGAAACACATGATTTAACTTCAAATCAATGCGAAGTAGGAGGCTTAGCTTCAAATCAATGCGAAACAAATGGTTTGGATTCAGATACTTGTGATCAAAATGATTTAGCTTCAACTGCATGCGAATCAAACGACTTAGCTTCAAATTCAAGAGAAACACATGAATTAACTTCAAATCAATGCGAAGTAGTAGGCTCAGCTTCAAATCAATGCGAAACAAATGTTTTGGGTTCAGATACTTGTGAACAAAATGATTTAGCTTCAACTGCATGCGAATCAAACGAGTTAGCTTCAAATTCAAGAGAAACACATGATTTAACTTCAAATCAATGCGAAGTAGAAATCTTAGCATCAAATTCATGCGAAACAAATGATTTACCTTCAAATACTTGTGATAAACATGATTTAGCTTCAACTGCGTGCGAATCAAACGACTTAGCTTCAAATCCAAGGGAAACACATGATTTAACTTCAACTCAATGCGAAGTAGTAGGCTTAGCTTCAAAACAATGCGAAACAAATGTTTTGGGTTCAGATACTTGTAATAAACATGATTTAGCTACAACTGCATGCGATTCAAACGAGTTAGCTTCAAATCCAAGAGAAACACATGATATTAACTTCAAATCAATGCGAAGTGGAAGGCGTGGCTTCAAATCCATGTGAAACAAATGATTTACCTTCAAATATCTGCGGTTTAAATGAAATAGCTTCAAATGCAGGCGAAACAAACGAGTTCGCTCCAAATTCAAGAGAAACACATGAATTAACATCAAATCAATGCGAAGTAGTAGGCTTAGCTTCAAATCCATGTGAAATAAATGGTTTAGCTTCAAATACTTCTGATAAACACGATTTAGAGTCAATTGCATGCGAATGGAACGAGATAGCTTCAAATCCCAGGGAAACACATGATTTAACTTCAAATCAATGCGAGGTAGGAGGCTTAGCTTCAAATCAATGCGAAACAAATGTTTTGGGTTCAGATACTTGTGAACAAAATGATTTAGCTTCAACTGCATGCGAATCAAACGAGTTAGCTTCAAATTCAAGAGAAACACATGATTTAACTTCAAATCAATGCGAAGTAAAAGTCTTAGCATCAAATTCATGCGAAACAAATGATTTACCTTCAAATACTTGTGATAAACATGATTTAGCTTCAACTGCGTGCGAATCAAACGACTTAGCTTCAAATCCAAGGGAAACACATGATTTAACTTCAACTCAATGCGAAGTAGTAGGCTTAGCTTCAAAACAATGCGAAACAAATGTTTTGGGTTCAGATACTTGTAATAAACATGATTTAGCTTCAACTGCATGCGATTCAAACGAGTTAGCTTCAAATCCAAGAGAAACACATGATATTAACTTCAAATCAATGCGAAGTGGAAGGCGTGGCTTCAAATCCATGTGAAACAAATGATTTACCTTCAAATATCTGCGGTTTAAATGAAATAGCTTCAAATGCAGGCGAAACAAACGAGTTTGCTTCAAATCCATGCGAAGCACATGAGTTAGCTTCAAATCAATGCGAAGTAGAAGGCTTAGCTTCAAATCCATGTGAAACAAATGGTTTAACTTCAAATACTTCTGATAAACACGATTTAGAGTCAATTGCATGCGAATGGAACGAGTTAGCTTCAAATCCCAGGGAAACACATGATTTAACTTCAAATCAATGCGAAGTAGGAGGCTTAGCTTCGAATCAATGCGAAACAAATGGTTTGGATTCAGATACTTGTGATCAAATTGATTTAGCTTCAACTGCATGCGAATCAAACGACTTAGCTTCAAATTCAAGAGAAACACATGAATTAACTTCAAATCAATGCGAAGTAGTAGGCTTAGCTTCAAATCAATGCGAAACAAATGTTTTGGGTTCAGATACTTGTGATCAAAATGATTTAGCTTCAACTGCATGCGAATCAAACGACTTAGCTTCAAATCCAAGGGAAACACATGATTTAACTTCAAATCAATGCGAAGTAGTAGACTTAGCTTCAAAACAATGCGAAACAAATGTTTTGGGTTCAGATACTTGTAATAAACATGATTTAGCTTCAACTGCATGCGATTCAAACGAGTTAGCTTCAAATCCAAGAGAAACACATGATATTAACTTCAAATCAATGCGAAGTGGAAGGCTTAGCTTCAAATCCATGCGAAACAAATGATTTACCTTCAAATACTTGCGGTTTAAATGAAATAGCTTCAAATGCAGGCGAAACAAACGAGTTAGCTTCAAGACCATGCGAAACACATGATTCAGCTTCAAATCAATGCAAAGTAGTAGACTTAGCTTCAAATCAATGCGAAACAAATGGTTTAGCTTCAAATACTTCTGATAAACACGATTTAGAGTCAATTGCATGCGAATGGAACGAGTTAGCTTCAAATTCAAGAGAAACACATGAATTAACTTCAAATCAATGCGAAGTAGTAGGCTTAGCTTCAAGTCCATGTGAAACAAATGATTTACCTTCAAATATCTGCGGTTTAAATGAAATAGCTTCAAATGCAGGCGAAACAAACGAGTTAGCTTCAAATCCATGCGAAGCACATGAGGTAGCTTCAAATCAATGCGAAGTAGAAGTCTTAGCTTCAAATCCATGTGAAACAAATGGTTTAGCTTCAAATACTTCTGATAAACACGATTTAGAGTCAATTGCGTGCGAATCAAACGACTTAGCTTCAAATCCAAGGGAAACACATGATTTAACTTCAAATCATTGCGAAGTAGTAGGCTTAGCTTCAAAACAATGCGAAACAAATGTTTTGGGTTCAGATACTTGTAATAAACATGATTTAGCTTCAACTGCATGCGATTCAAACGAGTTAGCTTCAAATCCAAGGGAAACACATGATTTAACTTCAACTCAATGCGAAGTAGTAGGCTTAGCTTCAAAACAATGCGAAACACATGTTTTCGGTTCAGATACTTGTAATAAACATGATTTAGCTTCAACTGCATGCGATTCAAACGAGTTAGCTTCAAATCCAAGAGAAACACATGATATTAACTTCAAATCAATGCGAAGTGGAAGGCTTAGCTTCAAATCCATGCGAAACAAATGATTTACCTTCAAATACTTGCGGTTTAAATGAAATAGCTTCAAATGCAGGCGAAACAAACGAGTTTGCTTCAAATCCATGCGAAGCACATGAGTTAGCTTCAAATCAATGCAAACTAGTAGACTTAGCTTCAAATCAATGCGAAACAAATGGTTTAGCTTCAAATACTTGTGATAAACATGATTTAGTTTCAACTGCATACGAATCGAACGAGTTCGCTTCAAATTCAAGAGAAACACATGAATTAACTTCAAATCAGTGCGAAGTAGTAGGCTCAGCTTCAAATCAATGCGAAACAAATGAATTACCTTCAAATACCTGCGGTTTAAATGAAAAAGCTTCAAATGCAGGCGAAACAAACGAGTTAGCTTCACATCCATGCGAAGCACATGAGTTAGCTTCAAATCAATGCGAACATGAAGGCTTAGCTTCAAATCCATGTGAAACAAATGGTTTAGCTTCAAATACTTCTGATAAACACGATTTAGAGTCAATTGCATGCGAATGGAACGAGTTAGCTTCAAATCCCAGGGAAACACATGAATTAACTTCAAATCAATGCGAAGTAGTAGGCTTAGCTTCAAGTCCATGTGAAACAAATGATTTACCTTCAAATATCTGCGGTTTAAATGAAATAGCTTCAAATATCTGCGGTTTAAATGAAATAGCTTCAAATGCAGGCGAAACAAACGAGTTAGCTTCAAATCCATGCGAAGCACATGAGGTAGCTTCAAATCAATGCGAAGTAGAAGGCTTAGCTTCAAATCCATGTGAAACAAATGGTTTAGCTTCAAATACTTCTGATAAACACGATTTAGAGTCAATTGCATGCGAATGGAACGAGTTAGCTTCAAATCCCAGGGAAACACATGATTTAACTTCAAATCAATGCGAAGTAGGAGGCTTAGCTTCAAATCAATGCGAAACAAATGTTTTGGGTTCAGATACTTGTGATCAAAATGATTTAGCTTCAACTGCATGCGAATCAAACGAGTTAGCTTCAAATTCAAGAGAAAAACATGATTTAACTTCAAATCAATACGAAGTAGAAGTCTTAGCATCAAATTCATGCGAAAAAAATGATTTACCTTCAAATACTTGTGATAAACATGATTTAGCTTCAACTGCGTGCGAATCAAACGACTTAGCTTCAAATCCAAGGGAAACACATGATTTAACTTCAAATCAATGCGAAGTAGTAGGCTTAGCTTCAAAACAATGCGAAACAAATGTTTTCGGTTCAGATACTTGTAATAAACATGATTTAGCTTCAACTGCATGCGATTCAAACGAGTTAGCTTCAAATCCAAGAGAAACACATGATATTAACTTCAAATCAATGCGAAGTGGAAGGCTTAGCTTCAAATCCATGCGAAACAAATGATTTACCTTCAAATATTTGCGGTTTAAATGAAATAGCTTCAAATGCAGGCGAAACAAACGAGTTAGCTTCAAGACCATGCGAAACACATGATTCAGCTTCAAATCAATGCAAAGTAGTAGACTTAGCTTCAAATCAATGCGAAACAAATGGTTTAGCTTCAAATACCTGCGGTTTAAATGAAATAGCTTCAAATGCAGGCGAAACAAACGAGTTAACTTCACATCCATGCGAAGCACATGAGTTAGCTTCAATTCAATTGGAAGTAGGAGGCTTAGCTTCAAATCCATGTGAAACAAATGGTTTAGCTTCAAATACTTCTGATAAACACGATTTAGAGTGAATTGCATGCGAATGGAATAAGTTAGCTTCAAATCCCAGGGAAACACATGATTTAACTTCAAATCAATGCGAAGTAGGAGGCTTAGCTTCAAATCAATGCGAAACAAATGGTTTGGATTCAGATACTTGTGATCAAAATGATTTAGCTTCAACTGCATGCGAATCAAACGACTTAGCTTCAAATTCAAGAGAAACACATGAATTAACTTCAAATCAATGCGAAGTAGTAGGCTTAGCTTCAAATCAATGCGAAACAAATGAATTACCTTCAAAAACCTGCGGTTTAAATGAAATAGCTTCAAATGCAGGCGAAACAAACGAGTTAGCTTCACATCCATGCGAAGCACATGAGTTAGCTTTAAATCAATGCGAAGTAGAAGGCTTAGCTTCAAATCCATGTGAAACAAATGGTTTAGCTTCAAATACTTCTGATAAACACGATTTAGAGTCAATTGCATGCGAATGGAACGAGTTAGCTTCAAATCCCAGGGAAACACATGATTTAACTTCAAATCAATGCGAAGTAGGAGGCTTAGCTTCAAATCAATGCGAAACAAATGTTTTGGGTTCAGATACTTGTGAACAAAATGATTTAGCTTCAACTGCATGCGAATCAAACGAGTTAGCTTCAAATTCAAGAGAAACACATGATTTAACTTCAAATCAATGCGAAGTAGAAGTCTTAGCATCAAATTCATGCGAAACAAATGATTTACCTTCAAATACTTGTGATAAACATGATTTAGCTTCAACTGCGTGCGAATCAAACGACTTAGCTTCAAATCCAAGGGAAACACATGATTTAACTTCAACTCAATGCGAAGTAGGAGGCTGAGCTTCAAATCAATGCGAAACAAATGTTTTGGGTTCAGATACTTGTAATAAACATGATTTAGCTTCAACTGCATGCGATTCAAACGAGTTAGCTTCAAATCCAAGAGAAACACATGATATTAACTTCAAATCAATGCGAAGTGGAAGGCTTAGCTTCAAATCCATGCGAAACAAATGAATTACCTTCAAATACCTGCGGTTTAAATGAAATAGCTTCAAATGCAGGCGAAACAAACGAGTT
This sequence comes from Megalopta genalis, assembly GCF_051020955.1. NCBI lineage: Eukaryota > Metazoa > Arthropoda > Insecta > Hymenoptera > Halictidae > Megalopta > Megalopta genalis. The sequence goes on along the minus strand of NW_027476550.1, from coordinate 94,131 downwards.
AACTTCACATCCATGCGAAGCACATGAGTTAGCTTCAATTCAATTGGAAGTAGGAGGCTTAGCTTCAAATCCATGTGAAACAAATGGTTTAGCTTCAAATACTTCTGATAAACACGATTTAGAGTGAATTGCATGCGAATGGAATAAGTTAGTTTCAAATCCCAGGGAAACACATGATTTAACTTCAAATCAATGCGAAGTAGGAGGCTTAGCTTCAAATCAATGCGAAACAAATGGTTTGGATTCAGATACTTGTGATCAAAATGATTTAGCTTCAACTGCATGCGAATCAAACGACTTAGCTTCAAATTCAAGAGAAACACATGAATTAACTTCAAATCAATGCGAAGTAGTAGGCTTAGCTTCAAATCAATGCGAAACAAATGGTTTAGCTTCAAATACTTCTGATAAACACGATTTAGAGTCAATTGCATGCGAATGGAACGAGTTAGCTTCAAATCCCAGGGAAACACATGATTTAACTTCAAATCAATGCGAAGTAGTAGGCTTAGCTTCAACCAATGCGAAACAAATGTTTTGGGTTCAGATACTTGTAATAAATATGATTTAGCTCCAACTGCATGCGATTCAAACGAGTTAGCTTCAAATCCAAGAGTAACACATGATAATAACTTCAAATCAATGCGAAGTGGAAGGCTTAGCTTCAAATCCATGCGAAACAAATGATTTACCTTCAAATATCTCCGGTTTAAATGAAATAGCTTCAAATGCAGGCGAAACAAACGAGTTAGCTTCAAATCCATGCGAAGCACAAGAGTTAGCTTCAAATCAATGCGAAGTAGAAGGCTTAGCTTCAAATCCATGTGAAGCAAATGATTTACCTTCAAATACTTGTGATAAACATGATTTAGCTTCAACTGCGTGCGAATCAAACGACTTAGCTTCAAATCCAAGGGAAACACATGATTTAACTTCAACTCAATGCGAAGTAGTAGGCTTAGCTTCAAATCAATGCGAAACAAATGTTTTGGGTTCAGATACTTGTAATAAACATGATTTAGCTTCAACTGCATGCGATTCAAACGAGTTAGCTTCAAATCCAAGAGAAACACATGATATTAACTTCAAATCAATGCGAAGTGGAAGGCTTAGCTTCAAATCCATGCGAAACAAATGATTTACCTTCAAATATCTGCGGTTTAAATGAAATAGCTTCAAATGCAGGCGAAACAAACGAGTTAGCTTCAAGACCATGCGAAACACACGATTCAGCTTCAAATCAATGCAAAGTAGTAGACTTAGCTTCAAATCAATGCGAAACAAATGGTTTAGCTTGAAATACTTGTGATAAACATGATTTAGTTTCAACTGCATACGAATCGAACGAGTTCGCTCCAAATTCAAGAGAATCACATGAATTAACATCAAATCAATGCGAAGTAGTAGGCTTAGCTTCAAATCAATGCGAAACAAATGAATTACCTTCAAATACCTGCGGTTTAAATGAAATAGCTTCAAATGCAGGCGAAACAAACGAGTTAGCTTCAAATCCATGCGAAGCACAAGACTTAGCTTCAAATCAATGCGAAGTAGAAGGCTTAGCTTCAAATCCATGTGAAGCAAATGGTTTAGCTTCAGATACTTCTGATAAACACGATTTAGAGTCAATTGCATGCGAATGGAACGAGTTAGCGTCAAATCCCAGGGAAACACATGATTTAACTTCAAATCAATGCGAAGTAGGAGGCTTAGCTTCAAATCAATGCGAAACAAATGGTTTGGATTCAGATACTTGTGATCAAAATGATTTAGCTTCAACTGCATGCGAATCAAACCACTTAGCTTCAAATTCAAGAGAAACACATGAATTAACTTCAAATCAATGTGAAGTAGTAGGCTTAGCTTCAAATCAATGCGAAACAAATGAATTACCTTCAAATACCTGCGGTTTAAATGAAATAGCTTCAAATGCAGGCGAAACAAACGAGTTAGTTTCACATCCATGCGAAGCACATGAGTTAGCTTCAAATCAATGCGAACAAGAAGGCTTAGCTTCAAATCCATGTGAAACAAATGGTTTAGCTTCAAATACTTCTGATAAACACGATTTAGAGTCAATTGCATGCGAATGGAACGAGTTAGCTTCAAATCCCAGGGAAACACATGATTTAACTTCAAATCAATGCGAAGTAGTAGGCTTAGCTTCAAATCAATGCGAAACAAATGTTTTGGGTTCAGATACTTGTAATAAATATGATTTAGCTCCAACTGCATGCGATTCAAACGAGTTAGCTTCAAATCCAAGAGTAACACATGATAATAACTTCAAATCAATGCGAAGTGGAAGGCTTAGCTTCAAATCCATGCGAAACAAATGATTTACCTTCAAATATCGCCGTTTTAAATGAAATAGCTTCAAATGCAGGCGAAACAAACGAGTTAGCTTCAAATCCATGCGAAGCACAAGAGTTAGCTTCAAATCAATGCGAAGTAGAAGGCTTAGCTTCAAATCCATGTGAAGCAAATGGTTTAGCTTCAGATACTTCTGATAAACACGATTTAGAGTCAATTGCATGCGAATGGAACGAGTTAGCTTCAAATCCCAGGGAAACACATGATTTAACTTCAAATCAATGCGAAGTAGGAGGCTTAGCTTCAAATCAATGCGAAACAAATGGTTTGGATTCAGATACTTGTGATCAAAATGACTTAGCTTCAACTGCATGCGAATCAAACCACTTAGCTTCAAATTCAAGAGAAACACATGAATTAACTTCAAATCAATGTGAAGTAGTAGGCTTAGCTTCAAATCAATGCGAAACAAATGTTTTGGGTTCAGATACTTGTAATAAACATGATTTAGCTTCACCTGCATGCGATTCAAACGAGTTAGCTTCAAATCCAAGAGTAACACATGATAATAACTTCAAATCAATGCGAAGTGGAAGGCTTAGCTTCAAATCCATGCGAAACAAATGATTTACCTTCAAATACCTGCGGTTTAAATGAAATAGCTTCAAATGCAGGCGAAACAAACGAGTTAGCTTCACATCCATGCGAAGCACATGAGTTAGCTTCAAATCAATGCGAACAAGAAGGCTTAGCTTCAAGTCCATGTGAAACAAATGGTTTAGCTTCAAATACTTCTGATAAACACGATTTAGAGTCAATTGCATGCGAATGGAACGAGTTAGCTTCAAATCCCAGGGAAACACATGATTTAACTTCAAATCAATGCGAAGTAGTAGGCTTAGCTTCAAATCAATGCGAAACAAATGTTTTGGGTTCAGATACTTGTAATAAACATGATTTAGCTTCACCTGCATGCGATTCAAACGAGTTAGCTTCAAATCCAAGAGAAACACATGATATTAACTTCAAATCAATGCGAAGTGGAAGGCTTAGCTTCAAATCCATGCGAAACAAATGATTTACCTTCAAATATCTCCGTTTTAAATGAAATAGCTTCAAATGCAGGCGAAACAAACGAGTTAGCTTCAAATCCATGCGAAGCACAAGAGTTAGCTTCAAATCAATGCGAAGTAGAAGGCTTAGCTTCAAATCCATGTGAAGCAAATGGTTTAGCTTCAGATACTTCTGATAAACACGATTTAGAGTCAATTGCATGCGAATGGAACGAGTTAGCTTCAAATCCCAGGGAAACACATGATTTAACTTCAAATCAATGCGAAGTAGGAGGCTTAGCTTCAAATCAATGCGAAACAAATGGTTTAGATTCAGATACTTGTGATCAAAATGATTTAGCTTCAACTGCATGCGAATCAAACCACTTAGCTTCAAATTCAAGAGAAACACATGAATTAACTTCAAATCAATGTGAAGTAGTAGGCTTAGCTTCAAATCAATGCTAAACAAATGAATTACCTTCAAATACCTGCGGTTTAAATGAAATAGCTTCAAATGCAGGCGAAACAAACGAGTTAGCTTCACATCCATGCGAAGCACATGAGTTAGCTTCAAATCAATGCGAACAAGAAGGCTTAGCTTCAAATCCATGTGAAACAAATGGTTTAGCTTCAAATACTTCTGATAAACACGATTTAGAGTCAATTGCATGCGAATGGAACGAGTTAGCTTCAAATCCCAGGGAAACACATGATTTAACTTCAAATCAATGCGAAGTAGTAGGCTTAGCTTCAAATCAATGCGAAACAAATGGTTTAGCTTCAAAAACTTGTGATAAACATGATTTAGTTTCAACTGCATACGAATCGAACGAGTTCGCCCCAAATTCAAGAGAAACACATGAATTAACTTCAAATCAATGCGAAGTAGTAGGCTTAGCTTCAAATCAATGCGAAACAAATGAATTACCTTCAAATACCTGCGGTTTAAATGAAATAGCTTCAAATGCAGGCGAAACAAACGAGTTAGCTTCACATCCATGCGAAGCACATGAGATAGCTTCAAATCAATGCGAACAAGAAGGCTTAGCTTCAAATCCATGTGAAACAAATGGTTTAGCTTCAAATACTTCTGATAAACACGATTTAGAGTCAATTGCATGCGAATGGAACGAGTTAGCTTCAAATCCCAGGGAAACACATGATTTAACTTCAAATCAATGCGAAGTAGTAGGCTTAGCTTCAAATCAATGCGATACAAATGTTTTGGGTTCAGATACTTGTGAACAAAATGATTTAGATTCAACTGCATGCGAATCAATCGAGTTAGCTTCAAATTCAAGAGAAACACATGATTTAACTTCAGATCAATGCGAAGTAGAAATCTTAGCATCAAATTCATGCGAAACAAATGATTTAGCTTCAAATACTTGTGATAAACATGATTTAGAGTCAACTGCATGCGAATCAAACGACTTAGCTTCAAATCCAAGGGAAACACATGATTTAACTTCAAATCAATGCGAAGTAGTAGGCTTAGCTTCAAATCAATGCGAAAAAAATGTTTTGGGTTCAGATACTTGTAATAAATATGATTTAGCTTCAACTGCATGCGATTCAAACGAGTTAGCTTCAAATCCAAGAGAAACACATGATAATAACTTCAAATCAATGCGAAGTGGAAGGCTTAGCTTCAAATCCATGCGAAACAAATGATTTACCTTCAAGTATCTGCGGTTTAAATGAAATAGCTTCAAATGCAGGCCAAACAAACGAGTTAGCTTCAAATCCATGCGAAGCACATGAGTTAGCTTCAAATCAATGCGAAGTAGAAGGCTTTGCTTCAAATCCATGTGAAACAAATGGTTTAGCTTCAAATACTTCTGATAAACACGATTTAGAGTCAATTGCACGCGAATGGAACGAGTTAGCTTCAAATCCCAGGGAAACACATGATTTAACTTCAAATCAATGCGAAGTAGGAGGCTTAGCTTCAAATCAATGCGAAACAAATGTTTTGGGTTCAGATACTTGTAATAAACATGATTTAGCTTCAACTGCATGCGATTTAAACGAGTTAGCTTCAAATCCAAGATAAACACATGATATTAACTTCAAATCAATGCGAAGTGGAAGGCTTTGCTTCAAATCCATGCGAAACAAATGATTTACCTTCAAATACTTGCGGTTTAAATGAAATAGCTTCAAATGCAGGCGAAACAAACGAGTTAGCTTCAAGACCATGCGAAACACATGATTCAGCTCCAAATCAATGCGAAGTAGTAGACTTAGCTTCAAATCAATGCGAAACGAATGGTTTAGCTTCAAATACTTGTGATAAACATGATTTAGTTTCAACTGCATACGAATCGAACGAGTTCGCTTCAAATCCATGAGAAACACATGATTTAACTTAAAATCAATGCGAACTAGTAGACTTAGCTTCAAATCAATGCGAAACAAATGGTTTGGATTCAGATACTTGTGATAGACACGATTTAGAGTCAACTGCATGCGAATCAAACGAGTTAGCTTCAAATTCAAGAGAAACACATGATTTAAATTCAAATCAATGCGAAGTAGAAGGCTTAGCTTCAAATCAATGCGAAACAAATGATTTAGATTCAAATACTTGTGATAAACATGATTTAGAGTCAACTGCATGCGAATCAAACGAGTTAGCTTCAAATCCATGCGAAAAACATGATTTAACTTCAAATCAGTGCGAAGTAGTAAGCTTATCTTCAAATCAATGCGAAGCAAATGGTTTAACTTCAAAAACTTGTGATATTGATAATTTAGCTTCAACTCAATGCGAGACAAACGAGTTAGCTTCAAATCCATGCGAAACACGTGATTTAACTTCAAATCAATGCAAACTAGTAGACTTAGCTTCAAATCCATGTGAAGCAAATGGTTTAGCTTCAGTTACTTCTGATAAACACGATTTAGAGTCAATTGCATGCGAATGGAACGAGTTAGCTTCAAATCCCAGGGAAACACATGATTTAACTTCAAATCAATGCGAAGTAGGAGGCTTAGCTTCAAATCAATGCGAAACAAATTGTTTCGATTCAGATACTTGTGATCAAAATGATTTAGCTTCAACTGCATGCGAATCAAACGAGTTAGCTTCAAATCCAAGAGAAACACATGATATTAACTTCAAATCAATGCGAAGTGGAAGGCTTAGCTTCAAATCCATGCGAAACAAATGATTTACCTTCAAATATCTCCGGTTTAAATGAAATAGCTTCAAATGCAGGCGAAACAAACGAGTTAGCTTCACATCCATGCGAAGCACATGAGTTAGCTTCAAATCAATGCGAACAAGAAGGCTTAGCTTCAAATCCATGTGAAACAAATGGTTTAGCTTCAAATACTTCTGATAAACACGATTTAGAGTCAATTGCATGCGAATGGAACGAGTTAGCTTCAAATCCCAGGGAAACACATGATTTAACTTCAAATCAATGCGAAGTAGGAGGCTTAGCTTCAAATCAATGCGAAACAAATGTTTTGGGTTCAGATATTTGTGAACAAAATGATTTAGCTTCAACTGCACGCGAATCAAACGAGTTAGCTTCAAATTCAAGAGAAACACATGATTTAACTTCAAATCAATGCGAAGGAGAAGTCTTAGCATCAAATTCATGCGAAACAAATGATTTACCTTCAAATACTTGCGATAAACATGATTTAGCTTCAACTGCGTGCGAATCAAACGACTTAGCTTCAAATCCAAGGGAAACACATGGTTTAACTTCAAATCAATGCGAAGTAGTAGGCTTAGCTTCAAAACAATGCGAAACAAATGTTTTGGGTTCAGATACTTATGAACAAAATGATTTAGCTTCAACTGCATGCGAATCAAACGAGTTAGCTTCAAATTCAAGAGAAACACATGATTTAACTTCAAATCAATGCGAAGTAGGAGGCTTAGCTTCAAATCAATGCGAAACAAATGGTTTGGATTCAGATACTTGTGATCAAAATGATTTAGCTTCAACTGCATCTGAATCAAACGACTTAGCTTCAAATTCAAGAGAAACACATGAATTAACTTCAAATCAATGCGAAGTAGTAGGCTTAGCTTCAAATCCATGTGAAACAAATGATTTACCTTCAAATATCTGCGGTTTAAATGAAATAGCTTCAAATGCAGGCGAAACAAACGAGTTAGCTTCAAATCCATGCGAAGCACATGAGTTAGCTTCAAATCAATGCGAAGTAGGAGGCTTAGCTTCAAATCCATGTGAAACAAATGGTTTAGCTTCAAATACTTCTGATAAACACGATTTAGAGTCAATTGCATGCGAATGGAACGAGTTAGCTTCAAATCCCAGGGAAACACATGATTTAACTTCAAATCAATGCGAAGTAGGAGGCTTAGGTTCAAATCAATGCGAAACAAATAGTTTGGATTCAGATACTTGTGATCAAAATGATTTAGCTTCAACTGCATGCGAATCAAACGAGTTAGCTTCAAATTCAAGAGAAACACATGATTTAACTTCAAATCAATGCGAAGGAGAAGTCTTAGCATCAAATTCATGCGAAACAAATGATTTACCTTCAAATACTTGCGATAAACATGATTTAGCTTCAACTGCGTGCGAATCAAACGACTTAGCTTCAAATCCAAGGGAAACACATGGTTTAACTTCAAATCAATGCGAAGTAGTAGGCTTAGCTTCAAATCAATGCGAAACAAATGTTTTGGGTTCAGATACTTGTGAACAAAATGATTTAGCTTCAACTGCATGCGAATCAAACGAGTTAGCTTCAAATTCAAGAGAAACACATGATTTAATTTCAAATCAATGCGAAGTAGTAGGCTTAGCTTCAAAACAATGCGAAACAAATGTTTTGGGTTCAGATACTTGTGAACAAAATGATTTAGCTTCAACTGCATGCGAATCAAACGAGTTAGCTTCAAATTCAAGAGAAACACATGATTTAACTTCAAATCAATGCGAAGTAGGAGGCTTAGCTTCAAATCAATGCGAAACAAATGGTTTGGATTCAGATACTTGTGATCAAAATGATTTAGCTTCAACTGCATGCGAATCAAACGACTTAGCTTCAAATTCAAGAGAAACACATGAATTAGTTTCAAATCAATGCGAAGTAGAAGGCTTAGCTTCAAATCCATGTGAAACAAATGGTTTAGCTTCAAATACTTCTGATAAATACGATTTAGTGTCAATTGCATGCGAATGGAACGAGTTAGCTTCAAATCCCAGGGAAACACATGATTTAACTTCAAATCAATGCGAAGTAAGAGGCTTAGCTTCAAATCAATGCGAAACAAATGTTTTGGGTTCAGATACTTGTGAACAAAATGATTTAGCTTCAACTGCAAGCGAATCAAACGAGTTAGCTTCAAATTCAAGAGAAACACATGATTTAACTTCAAATCAATGCGAAGTAGAAGTCTTAGCATCAAATTCATGCGAAACAAATGATTTACCTTCCAATACTTGTGATAAACATGATTTAGCTTCAACTGCGTGCGAATCAAACGACTTAGCTTCAAATCCAAGGGAAACACATGATTTAACTTCAAATCAATGCAAAGTAGTAGACTTAGCTTCAAATCAATGCGAAACAAATGGTTTAGCTTCAAATACTTGTGATAAACATGATTTAGTTTCAACTGCATACGAATCGAACGAGTTCGCTTCAAATTCAAGTGAAACACATGAATTAACTTCAAATACCTGCGGTTTAAATGAAATAGCTTCAAATGCAGGCGAAACAAACGAGTTAGCTTCACATCCATGCGAAGCACATGAGTTAGCTTCAAATCAATGCGAACAAGAAGGCTTAGCTTCAAATCCATGTGAAACAAATAGTTTAGCTTCAAATACTTCTGATAAACACGATTTTGAGTCAATTGCATGCGAATGGAACGAGTTAGCTTCAAATCCCAGGGAAACACATGAATTAACTTCAAATCAATGCGAAGTAGTAGGCTTAGCTTCAAATCCATGTGAAACAAATGATTTACCTTCAAATATCTGCGGTTTAAATGAAATAGCTTCAAATGCAGGCGAAACAAACGAGTTAGCTTCAAATCCATGCGAAGCACATGAGTTAGCTTCAAATCAATGCGAAGTAGAAGGCTTAGCTTCAAATCCATGTGAAACAAATGGATTAGCTTCAAATACTTCTGATAAACACGATTTAGAGTCAATTGCATGCGAATGGAACGAGTTAGCTTCAAATCCCAGGGAAACACATGATTTAACTTCAAATCAATGCGAAGTAGGAGGCTTAGCTTCAAATCAATGCGAAACAAATGTTTTGGTTTCAGATACTTGTGAACAAAATGATTTAGCTTCAACTGCATGCGAATCAAACGAGTTAGCTTCAAATTCAAGAGAAACACATGATTGAACTTCAAATCAATGCGAAGTAGAAGTCTTAGCATCAAATTCATGCGAAACAAATGATTTACCTTCAAATACTTGTAATAAACATGATTTAGCTTCAACTGCGTGCGAATCAAACGACTTAGCTTCAAATCCAATGGAAACACATGATTTAACTTCAAATCAATGCGAAGTAGGAGGCTTAGCTTCAAATCAATGCGAAACAAATGGTTTGGATTCAGATACTTGTGATCAAAATGATTTAGATTCAACTGCATGCGAATCAAACGACTTAGCTTCAAATTCAAGAGAAACACATGAATTAGTTTCAAATCAATGCGAAGTAGAAGGCTTAGCTTCAAATCCATGTGAAACAAATGGTTTAGCTTCAAATACTTCTGATAAATACGATTTAGAGTCAATTGCATGCGAATGGAACGAGTTAGCTTCAAATCCCAGGGAAACACATGATTTAACTTCAAATCAATGCGAAGTAAGAGGCTTAGCTTCAAATCAATGCGAAACAAATGTTTTGGGTTCAGATACTTGTGAACAAAATGATTTAGCTTCAACTGCAAGCGAATCAAACGAGTTAGCTTCAAATTCAAGAGAAACACATGATTTAACTTCAAATCAATGCGAAGTAGAAGTCTTAGCATCAAATTCATGCGAAACAAATGATTTACCTTCCAATACTTGTGATAAACATGATTTAGCTTCAACTGCGTGCGAATCAAACGACTTAGCTTCAAATCCAAGGGAAACACATGATTTAACTTCAAATCAATGCAAAGTAGTAGACTTAGCTTCAAATCAATGCGAAACAAATGGTTTAGCTTCAAATACTTGTGATAAACATGATTTAGTTTCAACTGCATACGAATCGAACGAGTTCGCTTCAAATTCAAGTGAAACACATGAATTAACTTCAAATCAATGCGAAGTATTAGGCTCAGCTTCAAATCAATGCGAAACAAATGAATTACCTTCAAATACCTGCGGTTTAAATGAAATAGCTTCAAATGCAGGCGAAACAAACGAGTTAGCTTCACATCCATGCGAAGCACATGAGTTAGCTTCAAATCAATGCGAACAAGAAGGCTTAGCTTCAAATCCATGTGAAACAAATAGTTTAGCTTCAAATACTTCTGATAAACACGATTTTGAGTCAATTGCATGCGAATGGAACGAGTTAGCTTCAAATCCCAGGGAAACACATGAATTAACTTCAAATCAATGCGAAGTAGTAGGCTTAGCTTCAAATCCATGTGAAACAAATGATTTACCTTCAAATATCTGCGGTTTAAATGAAATAGCTTCAAATGCAGGCGAAACAAACGAGTTAGCTTCAAATCCATGCGAAGCACATGAGTTAGCTTCAAATCAATGCGAAGTAGAAGGCTTAGCTTCAAATCCATGTGAAACAAATGGATTAGCTTCAAATACTTCTGATAAACACGATTTAGAGTCAATTGCATGCGAATGGAACGAGTTAGCTTCAAATCCCAGGGAAACACATGATTTAACTTCAAATCAATGCGAAGTAGGAGGCTTAGCTTCAAATCAATGCGAAACAAATGTTTTGGTTTCAGATACTTGTGAACAAAATGATTTAGCTTCAACTGCATGCGAATCAAACGAGTTAGCTTCAAATTCAAGAGAAACACATGATTGAACTTCAAATCAATGCGAAGTAGAAGTCTTAGCATCAAATTCATGCGAAACAAATGATTTACCTTCAAATACTTGTAATAAACATGATTTAGCTTCAACTGCGTGCGAATCAAACGACTTAGCTTCAAATCCAATGGAAACACATGATTTAACTTCAACTCAATGCGAAGTAGTAGGCTTAGCTTCAAATCAATGCGAAACAAATGTTTTGGGTTCAGATACTTGTAATAAACATGATTTAGCTTCAACTGCATGCGATTCAAACGAGTTAGCTTCAAATCCAAGAGAAACACATGATATTAACTTCAAATCAATGCGAAGTGGAAGGCTTAGCTTCAAATCCATGCGAAACAAATGATTTACCTTCAAATATCTGCGGTTTAAATGAAATAGCTTCAAATGCAGGCGAAACAAACGAGTTAGCTTCAAGACCATGCGAAACACATGATTCAGCTTCAAATCAATGCAAAGTAGTAGACTTAGCTTCAAATCAATGCGAAACAAATGGTTTAGCTTCAAATACTTGTGATAAACATGATTTAGTTTCAACTGCATACGAATCGAACGAGTTCGCTCCAAATTCAAGAGAAACACATGAATTAACATCAAATCAATGCGAAGTAGTAGGCTTAGCTTCAAATCCATGTGAAACAAATGGTTTAGCTTCAAATACTTCTGATAAACACGATTTAGAGTCAATTGCATGCGAATGGAACGAGTTAGCTTCAAATCCCAGGGAAACACATGATTTAACTTCAAATCAATGCGAAGTAGGAGGCTTAGCTTCAAATCAATGCGAAACAAATGGTTTGGATTCAGATACTTGTGATCAAAATGATTTAGCTTCAACTGCATGCGAATCAAACGACTTAGCTTCAAATTCAAGAGAAACACATGATTTAACTTCAAATCAATGCGAAGTAGAAGTCTTAGCATCAAATTCATGCGAAACAAATGATTTACCTTCAAATACTTGTGATAAACATGATTTAGCTTCAACTGCGTGCGAATCAAACGACTTAGATTCAAATCCAAGGGAAATACATGATTTAACTTCAACTCAATGCGAAGTAGTAGGCTTAGCTTCAAATCAATGCGAAACAAATGTTTTGGGTTCAGATACTTGTAATAAACATGATTTAGCTTCAACTGCATGCGATTCAAACGAGTTAGCTTCAAATCCAAGAGAAACACATGATATTAACTTCAAATCAATGCGAAGTGGAAGGCTTAGCTTAAAATCCATGCGAAGCAAATGATTTACCTTCAAATACTTGCGGTTTAAATGAAATAGCTTCAAATGCAGGCGAAACAAACGAGTTAGCTTCAAGACCATACGAAACACATGATTCAGCTTCAAATCAATGCGAAGTAGTAGACTTAGCTTCAAATCAATGCGAAACAAATGGTTTAGCTTCAAATACTTGTGATAAACATGATCTAGTTTCAACTGCATACGAATCGAACGAGTTCGCTTCAAATCCAAGAGAAACACATGAATTAACTTCAAATCAATGTGAAGTAGTAGGCTTAGCTTCAAATCAATGCGAAACAAATGAATTACCTTCAAATACCTGCGGTTTAAATGAAATAGCTTCAAATGCAGGCGAAACAAACGAGTTAGCTTCACATCCATGCGAAGCACATGAGTTAGCTTCAAATCAATGCGAACAAGAAGGCTTAGCTTCAAATCCATGTGAAACAAATGGTTTAGCTTCAAATACTTCTGATAAACACGATTTAGAGTCAATTGCATGCGAATGGAACGAGTTAGCTTCAAATCCCAGGGAAACACATGATTTAACTTCAAATCAATGCGAAGTAGTAGGCTTAGCTTCAAATCAATGCGAAACAAATGTTTTGGGTTCAGATACTTGTGATCAAAATGATTTAGCTTCAACTGCATGCGAATCAAACGAGTTAGCTTCAAATTCAAGAGAAACACATGATTTAACTTCAAATCAACGCGAAGGAGAAGTCTTAGCATCAAATTCATGCGAAACAAATGATTTACCTTCAAATACTTGCGATAAACATGATTTAGCTTCAACTGCGTGCGAATCAAACGACTTAGCTTCAAATCCAAGGGAAACACATGGTTTAACTTCAAATCAATGCGAAGTAGTAGGCTTAGCTTCAAAACAATGCGAAACAAATGTTTTGGGTTCAGATACTTGCGGTTTAAATGAAATAGCTTCAAATGCAGGCGAAACAAACGAGTTAGCTTCAAGACCATGCAAAACACATGATTCAGCTTCAAATCAATGCAAAGTAGTAGACTTAGCTTCAAATCAATGCGAAACAAATGGTTTAGCTTCAAATACTTGTGATAAACATGATTTAGTTTCAACTGCATACGAATCGAACGAGTTCGCTTCAAATTCAAGAGAAACACATGAATTAACTTCAAATCAATGCGAAGTAGTAGGCTTAGCTTCAAATCAATGCGAAACAAATGAATTACCTTCAAATACCTGCGGTTTAAATGAAATAGCTTCAAATGCAGGCGAAACAAAAGAGTTAGCTTCACATCCATGCGAAGCATATGAGTTAGCTTCAAATTAATGCGAAGAAGAGGGCTTAGCTTCAAATCCATGTGAAAGAAATGGTTTAGCTTCAAATACTTCTGATAAACACGATTTAGAGTCAATTGCATGCGAATGGAACGAGTTAGCTTCAAATCCCAGGGAAACACATGATTTAACTTCAAATCAATGCGAAGTAGGAGGCTTAGGTTCAAACCAATGCGAAACAAATAGTTTGGATTCAGATTCTTGTGATCAAAATGATTTAGCTTCAACTGCACGCGAATCAAACGAGTTAGCTTCAAATTCAAGAGAAACACATGATTTAACTTCAAATCAATGCGAAGGAGAAGTCTTAGCATCAAATTCATGCGAAACAAATGATTTACCTTCAAATACTTGCGATAAACATGATTTAGCTTCAACTGCGTGCGAATCAAACGACTTAGCTTCAAATCCAAGGGAAACACATGGTTTAACTTCAAATCAATGCGAAGTAGTAGGCTTAGCTTCAAAACAATGCGAAACAAATGTTTTGGGTTCAGATACTTATGAACAAAATGATTTAGCTTCAACTGCATGCGAATCAAACGAGTTAGCTTCAAATTCAAGAGAAACACATGATTTAACTTCAAATCAATGCGAAGTAGGAGGCTTAGCTTCAAATCAATGCGAAACAAATGGTTTGGATTCAGATACTTGTGATCAAAATGATTTAGCTTCAACTGCATCTGAATCAAACGACTTAGCTTCAAATTCAAGAGAAACACATGAATTAACTTCAAATCAATGCGAAGTAGTAGGCTTAGCTTCAAATCCATGTGAAACAAATGATTTACCTTCAAATATCTGCGGTTTAAATGAAATAGCTTCAAATGCAGGCGAAACAAACGAGTTAGTTTCAAATCCATGCGAAGCACATGAGTTAGCTTCAAATCAATGCGAAGTAGGAGGCTTAGCTTCAAATCCATGTGAAACAAATGGTTTAGCTTCAAATACTTCTGATAAACACGATTTAGAGTCAATTGCATGCGAATGGAACGAGTTAGCTTCAAATCCCAGGGAAACACATGATTTAACTTCAAATCAATGCGAAGTAGGAGGCTTAGGTTCAAATCAATGCGAAACAAATAGTTTGGATTCAGATACTTGTGATCAAAATGATTTAGCTTCAACTGCATGCGAATCAAACGAGTTAGCTTCAAATTCAAGAGAACCACATGATTTAACTTCAAATCAATGCGAAGGAGAAGTCTTAGCATCAAATTCATGCGAAACAAATGATTTACCTTCAAATACTTGCGATAAACATGATTTAGCTTCAACTGCGTGCGAATCAAACGACTTAGCTTCAAATCCAAGGGAAACACATGGTTTAACTTCAAATCAATGCGAAGTAGTAGGCTTAGCTTCAAATCAATGCGAAACAAATGTTTTGGGTTCAGATACTTGTGAACAAAATGATTTAGCTTCAACTGCATGCGAATCAAACGAGTTAGCTTCAAATTCAAGAGAAACACATGATTTAATTTCAAATCAATGCGAAGTAGTAGGCTTAGCTTCAAAACAATGCGAAACAAATGTTTTGGGTTCAGATACTTGTGAACAAAATGATTTAGCTTCAACTGCATGCGAATCAAACGAGTTAGCTTCAAATTCAAGAGAAACACATGATTTAACTTCAAATCAATGCGAAGTAGGAGGCTTAGCTTCAAATCAATGCGAAACAAATGGTTTGGATTCAGATACTTGTGATCAAAATGATTTAGCTTCAACTGCATGCGAATCAAACGACTTAGCTTCAAATTCAAGAGAAACACATGAATTAGTTTCAAATCAATGCGAAGTAGAAGGCTTAGCTTCAAATCCATGTGAAACAAATGGTTTAGCTTCAAATACTTCTGATAAATACGATTTAGAGTCAATTGCATGCGAATGGAACGAGTTAGCTTCAAATCCCAGGGAAACACATGATTTAACTTCAAATCAATGCGAAGTAAGAGGCTTAGCTTCAAATCAATGCGAAACAAATGTTTTGGGTTCAGATACTTGTGAACAAAATGATTTAGCTTCAACTGCAAGCGAATCAAACGAGTTAGCTTCAAATTCAAGAGAAACACATGATTTAACTTCAAATCAATGCGAAGTAGAAGTCTTAGCATCAAATTCATGCGAAACAAATGATTTACCTTCCAATACTTGTGATAAACATGATTTAGCTTCAACTGCGTGCGAATCAAACGACTTAGCTTCAAATCCAAGGGAAACACATGATTTAACTTCAAATATCTCCGGTTTAAATGAAATAGCTTCAAATGCAGGCGAAACAAACGAGTTAGCTTCAAGACCATGCGAAACACATGATTCAGCTTCAAATCAATGCAAAGTAGTAGACTTAGCTTCAAATCAATGCGAAACAAATGGTTTAGCTTCAAATACTTGTGATAAACATGATTTAGTTTCAACTGCATACGAATCGAACGAGTTCGCTTCAAATTCAAGTGAAACACATGAATTAACTTCAAATCAATGCGAAGTACTAGGCTCAGCTTCAAATCAATGCGAAACAAATGAATTACCTTCAAATACCTGCGGTTTAAATGAAATAGCTTCAAATGCAGGCGAAACAAACGAGTTAGCTTCACATCCATGCGAAGCACATGAGTTAGCTTCAAATCAATGCGAACAAGAAGGCTTAGCTTCAAATCCATGTGAAACAAATAGTTTAGCTTCAAATACTTCTGATAAACACGATTTTGAGTCAATTGCATGCGAATGGAACGAGTTAGCTTCAAATCCCAGGGAAACACATGAATTAACTTCAAATCAATGCGAAGTAGTAGGCTTAGCTTCAAATCCATGTGAAACAAATGATTTACCTTCAAATATCTGCGGTTTAAATGAAATAGCTTCAAATGCAGTCGAAACAAACGAGTTAGTTTCAAATCCATGCGAAGCACATGAGTTAGCTTCAAATCAATGCGAAGTAGGAGGCTTAGCTTAAAATCAATGCGAAACAAATGTTTTGGTTTCAGATACTTGTGAACAAAATGATTTAGCTTCAACTGCATGCGAATCAAACGAGTTAGCTTCAAATTCAAGAGAAACACATGATTGAACTTCAAATCAATGCGAAGTAGAAGTCTTAGCATCAAATTCATGCGAAACAAATGATTTACCTTCAAATACTTGTAATAAACATGATTTAGCTTCAACTGCGTGCGAATCAAACGACTTAGCTTCAAATCCAATGGAAACACATGATTTAACTTCAACTCAATGCGAAGTAGTAGGCTTAGCTTCAAATCAATGCGAAACAAATGTTTTGGGTTCAGATACTTGTAATAAACATGATTTAGCTTCAACTGCATGCGATTCAAACGAGTTAGCTTCAAATCCAAGAGAAACACATGATATTAACTTCAAATCAATGCGAAGTGGAAGGCTTAGCTTCAAATCCATGCAAAACAAATGATTTACCTTCAAATATCTGCGGTTTAAATGAAATAGCTTCAAATGCAGGCGAAACAAACGAGTTAGCTTCAAGACCATGCGAAACACATGATTCAGCTTCAAATCAATGCAAAGTAGTAGACTTAGCTTCAAATCAATGCGAAACAAATGGTTTAGCTTCAAATACTTGTGATAAACATGATTTAGTTTCAACTGCATACGAATCGAACGAGTTCGCTCCAAATTCAAGAGAAACACATGAATTAACATCAAATCAATGCGAAGTAGTAGGCTTAGCTTCAAATCCATGTGAAACAAATGGTTTAGCTTCAAATACTTCTGATAAACACGATTTAGAGTCAATTGCATGCGAATGGAACGAGTTAGCTTAAAATCCCAGGGAAACACATGATTTAACTTCAAATCAATGCGAAGTAGGAGGCTTAGCTTCAAATCAATGCGAAACAAATGGTTTGGATTCAGATACTTGTGATCTAAATGATTTAGCTTCAACTGCATGCGAATCAAACGACTTAGCTTCAAATTCAAGAGAAACACATGAATTAACTTCAAATCAATGCGAAGTAGTAGGCTTAGCTTCAAATCAATGCGAAACAAATGTTTTGGGTTCAGATACTTGTGATCAAAATGATTTAGCTTCAACTGCATGCGAATCAAACGAGGTAGCTTCAAATTCAAGAGAAACACATGATTTAACTTCAATTCAATGCGAAGTAGAAGTCTTAGCATCAAATTCATGCGAAACAAATGATTTACCTTCAAATACTTGTGATAAACATGATTTAGCTTCAACTGCGTGCGAATCAAACGACTTAGCTTCAAATCCAAGGGAAACACATGATTTAACTTCAAATCAATGCGAAGTAGTAGGCTTAGCTTCAAAACAATGCGAAACAATTGTTTTGGGTTCAGATACTTGTAATAAACATGATTTAGCTTCAACTGCATGCGATTCAAACGAGTTAGCTTCAAATCCAAGAGAAACACATGATATTAACTTCAAATCAATGCGAAGTGGAAGGCTTAGCTTCAAATCCATGCGAAACAAATGATTTACCTTCAAATACTTGCGGTTTAAATGAAATAGCTTCAAATGCAGGCGAAACAAACGAGTTAGCTTCAAGACCATGCGAAACACATGATTCAGCTTCAAATCAATGCAAAGTAGTAGACTTAGCTTCAAATCAATGCGAAACAAATGGTTTAGCTTCAAATACTTGTGATAAACATGATTTAGTTTCAACTGCATACGAATCGAACGAGTTCGCTTCAAATTCAAGAGAAACACATGAATTAACTTGAAATCAATGCGAAGTAGTAGGCTCAGCTTCAAATCAATGCGAAACAAATGAATTACCTTCAAATACCTGCGGTTTAAATGAAATAGCTTCAAATGCAGGCGAAACAAACGAGTTAGCTTCACATCCATGCGAAGCACATGAGTTAGCTTCAAATCAATGCGAACAAGAATGCTTAGCTTCAAATCCATGTGAAACAAATATTTTAGCTTCAAATACTTCTGATAAACACGATTTAGAGTCAATTGCATGCGAATGGAACGAGTTAGCTTCAAATCCCAGGGAAACACATGAATTAACTTCAAATCAATGCGAAGTAGTAGGCTTAGCTTCAAAACAATGCGAAACAAATGTTTTGGGTTCAGATACTTGTAATAAACATGATTTAGCTTCAACTGCATGCGATTCAAACGAGTTAGCTTCAAATCCAAGAGAAACACATGATATTAACTTCAAATCAATGCGAAGTGGAAGGCTTAGCTTCAAATCCATGCGAAACAAATGATTTACCTTCAAATACTTGCGGTTTAAATGAAATAGCTTCAAATGCAGGCGAAACAAACGAGTTAGCTTCAAATCCATGCGAAGCACATGAGTTAGCTTCAAATCAATTGGAAGTAGGAGGCTGAGCTTCAAATCCATGTGAAACAAATGGTTTAGCTTCAAATACTTCTGATAAACACGATTTAGAGTGAATTGCATGCGAATGGAATAAGTTAGCTTCAAATCCCAGGGAAACACATGATTTAACTTCAAATCAATGCGAAGTAGGAGGCTTAGCTTCAAATCAATGCGAAATAAATGGTTTGGATTCAGATACTTGTGATCAAAATGATTTAGCTTCAACTGCATGCGAATCAAACGAGTTAGCTTCAAATCCAAGGGAAACACATGATTTAACTTCAAATCAATGCGAAGTAGTAGGCTTAGCTTCAAATCAATGCGAAACAAATAGATTGGATTCAGATACTTGTGATCAAAATGATTTAGCTTCAACTGCATGCGAATCAAACGAGTTAGCTTCAAATTCAAGAGAAACACATGATTTAACTTGAAATCAATGCGAAGTAAAAGGCTTAGCTTCAGATCCATGCGAAACAAATGATTTCGCTTCAAATTCGTGTGAAATAGCGATATTAAACAAACGATTAAGCTTCAAATTTATGCGAAATAAACAATTTAGCTTCAGATTCATGCGAAATACACGAATTAGCTTTAAATCCACGCGAAACATACGATTTAGCTTCAATATCATGCGAAACACAAGATTTCGCATCAAATTCGTGCGAAATAGCGATTTTAAACAAACGATTTAGCTTCAAATTCATGCGAAATGAACAATTTAGCTTCAGATTCATCCGAAATACACGAATTAGCTTTAAATCAACGCGAAACATACGATATAGCTTCAATATCATGCGAACCACTCGATTTCGATTGAAATTCGTGCGAAATAGCGATTTTAAACAAACGATGTAGCTTCATGTGCATGCGAAATGAACAATTTAGCTTGAGATTCATGCGAAATACACGAATCAGCTTTAAATCAACGCGAAACATGCGATTTAGCTTCCATATAATGCGAAACACACGATTTCGATTGAAATTCGTGCGAAATAGCGATTTTAAACAAACGTTTTAGCTTCAAATGCATGCGAAATGAACAATTTAGCTTCAGATTCATGCGAAATACACGAATTAGCTTTAAATCAACGCGAAACATACGATTTAGCTTCAATATCATGCGAAACACACGATTTCGCTTCAAATTCGTGCGAAATAGTAATTGTAAACAAACGATTTAGCTTCAAATTCATGCGAAATGAATAATTTAACTTCAGATTCATACGAAATACACGAATTGGCTTAAATCTACGCGAAACATACGATTTAGATCCAATATCATGCGAAACACACGATTTCGATTGAAATTCGTGCGAAATAGCGATATTAAAAAAACAATTTAGCTTCAAATTTATGCGAAATGTACAATTTAGCTTCAGATTCATGCGAAATACACGAATCAGCTTCAAATTCAAGCGAAACATACGATTTAGCTTGAATATCATGCGATATACACGATTTCGATTGAAATTCGTTCGAAATAGCGATATTAAACAAACGATTATGCTTCAAATTCATGCGAAATGAACAGTTTAGCTTCAGATTCATGCGAAATACACGAATTAGCTTTAAATCAACGCGAAACATACGATTTAGCTTCAATATCATGCGAAACACAAGATTTCGATTGAAATTCGTGCGAAATAGCGATTTTAAACAAACGATTTAGCTTCAAATGCATGCGAAATGAACAATTTAGCTTCAGATTCATGCGAAATACACGAATTAGCTTTAAATCAACGCGAAACATACGATTTAGCTTCAATATCATGCGAAACACACGATTTCGCTTCAAATTCGTGCGAAATAGCAATTGTAAGCAAACGATTTAGCTTCAAATTCACGCGAAATGAATAATTTAACTTCAGATTCATACGAAATACACGAATTGGCTTTAAATCTACGCGAAACATACGATTTAGATCCAATATCATGCGAAACACACGATTTCGATTGAAATTCGTGCGAAATAGCGATTTTAAATAATTGATTTTGCTTCAAATTCATGCTAAATGAACAGTTTAGCTTCAGATTCATGCGAAATACACGAATTAGCTTTAAATCCACGCGAAACATACGATTTAGCTTCAATATCATGCGAAACACAAGATTTCGCATCAAATTCGTGCGAAATAGCGATTTTAAACAAACGATTTAGCTTCAAATTCATGCGAAAATGAACAATTTAGCTTCAGATTCATCCGAAATACACGAATTAGCTTTAAATCAACGCGAAACATACGATATAGCTTCAATATCATGCGAACCACTCGATTTCGATTGAAATTCGTGCGAAATAGCGATTTTAAACAAACCATGTAGCTTCAAATGCATGCGATATGAACAACATAGCTTGAGATTCATGCGAAATACACGAATCAGCTTCAAATTCACGCGAAACATACGATTTAGCTTCAATATCATACGAAACACACGATTTCGCTTCAAATTCGTGCGAAATAACGATTTTACATAATTGATGTTGCTTCAAATTCATGCGAAATGATCAATTTAGCTTCAGATTCATACGAAATACACGAATTGGCTTTAAATCAACGCGAAACATACGATATAGCTTCAACATCATGCGAAACACACGATTTCGATTGAAATTCGTGCGAAATAGCGATTTTAATCTAAATATTTAGCTTCAAATGCATGCGAAATGAACAATTTAGCTTCAGATTCATGCGAAATACACGAATTAGCTTTAAATCAACGCGAAACATACGATTTAGATCCAATATCTATCGAAACACACGATTTCGCTTCAAATTCGTGCGAAATAGCGATTTTAAACAAACGATTTAGTTTCAAATTCATGCGAAATGAACAACTTAGTTTCAGATTCATACGAAATACTCGAATTAGCTTTAAATCAACGCGAAACATACGATTTAGCTCCAATATCATGCGAAACACTCGATTTCGCTCCAAATTCGTGCAAAATAACGATTTTAAACAAACGATTTAGCTTCAAATTCATGCGAAATGAACAATTTAGCTTCAGATTCATGCGAAATACACGAATCAGCTTCAACTTCAAGCGAAACATACGATTTAGCTTGAATATCATGCGATATACACGATTTCGATTGAAATTCGTTCGAAACAGCGATATTAAACAAACGATTTAGCTTCAAATTCATGCGAAATGAACAGTTTAGCTTCAGATTCATGCGAAATACACGAATATGCTTTAAATCAACGCGAAACATACGATTTAGCTCCAATATCATGCGAAACACACGATTTCGCTTCAAATTCGTGCGAAATAGCGATTTCAAACAAACGATTTAGCTTCAAATTTATGCGAAATGAACAATTTAGCTTCAGATTCATGCGAAATACACGAATGAGCTTTAAATCAACGCGAAACATACAATTTAGCTCCAATATCATGCGAAAACACACGATTTCGCTTCAAATGGATTTGAATCTAACTCGTTTGTTTCGTCTGCATTTGAAGCAATATCACTTATATCCCAAGTGTTTGAAGCTAAATCACTTGTTTCACATGGATTTGAAGCAAAACCTTCTACATCGTATAGAGTTGCAGCTAAATCATGTGTATCGCATGGATTTTGAAGCTAACTCGTTCGTTTCGCCTGCATTTGATGCAGTATCACTTATATCGCAAGTATCTGAAGCTAAATCATTTGTTTCGCATGGATTTGGCGCTAGCTCGTTTGTTTCTCCTGCATTTGAAGCTATATCACTTACATCGCAAGTATCTGAACCTAAATCATTTGTTTCGCATGGATTTGATGCTAAGCCTTCTACTTCGCATTGATTTGAAGCTAAATCATGTGTATCGCATGGATTTTGAAGCTAACTCGTTTGATTCGTCTGCATTCGAAACTATATCACTTATATCCCAAGTGTTTGAAGCTAAATCATTTGTTTAGCATGGATTTGAAGCTAAACCTTTTTCATCGCATTGATTTGAAGCTTAATCATGTGTTTCGCATGGATTTTAAGCTAAACCTTCTACATCGCATTTATTTGAATCTAAATCATGTGTCTTGCTTGGATTTGAAGCTAAACCTTCTACATCGCATTGGTTTGTAGCTAAATCATGTGTTTCAGTTGTATTTGAAGCTAATTCGTTTGTTTCGTCTGCATTTGAAGCTACTTCACTTATATCGCAAGTATCTGATGTTAAATTGTTTGTGACGCATGGATTTGAAGCAAACTCGTTTGTTTCGCATGCATTTGAAACTATATCACTTATATTGCATGTAATTGAAGCTACACCATTTGTTTCGCGCGGATTTGAAGCTAATCGTTCTACGTCGCATTGATTTGAAACTAAATCATTTGTTTCTCATGCATTTGAAGCTAAGCCTTCTACTTCGCATTGATTTGAAGCTAAATCATGTGTATCCGCAAGGATTTAAAAGCTATATCGTTTGACTCGTATGCATATGAAGCTGTATCACTTAAATCACAAGTGTTTGAAGCTAAATCATGTGTTTCGCATGGATTTGAAGCTAAGCCTTCTACTTCGCATTGATTTGAAGCCAAACCATGTGTCTTCGCATTGATTTGGTAGCTAAGTCGTTTGTTTCCCCTGCATTTGAAGCCGTATCACTTACGTCGCAAGTATCTGATGCTAAATCATTTGATTCGAATAGATTTGAAGCTAAACCATCTACGTCACATTGCTTTGAAGCTAAATCATGTGTTTCGCTTCGATTTGAAGCTAAACCTTCTACATCGCATTGATTTGAAGCTTTGTCATGTGTTTCGCATAGATTTGAAGCTAACTCGTTTCTTTCCCCTGCATTTGAAGATATATCACTTATATCGCAAGTATCTGATGCTTAATCATTTGCTTCGCATGGATTTGAACCTAAGCCTTCTACTTCACATTGCTTTGCAGTTAAATCATGTGTGTCGCATGGATTTGAGGCTAACTCTTTTGATTCGTCTGCATTTGAAGCTATATCATTTATATCCCAAGTGTTTCAAGCCAGATCATTTGATTCGAATAGATTTGAAGCTAAACCATCTACGTCACATTGCTTTGAAGCTAAATCATGTGTTTCGCTTGGATTTGAAGCTAATCCTTCTACTTCACATCGATTTGAAGCTAAATCACATGTTTCGCATGGATTTGAAGCTAACTCGTTTGTTTCGCTCACATTCGAAGGTAAAACATTTATATCGCAAGAATATGAAGCAATATCGTTCGTTTCCCATGGATTTGAAGATAAACCATCTACATCGCATTGATTTGAAGCTAAATCATGTGTTTCGTGTGGATATGAAGCTAACTCGTTTGTTTCGTCTGCATTTGAAGCTGTATCACTTATATCGCAAGTATCTGAATCTAATTCATTTTTGTCATATGGATTTGAAGCTAAATCTTCTACATAGCATTGATTTGAACCTTAGTCATGTGTTTTGCATGGTTTTGAGGCTAACACGTTTGTTTCTCCTGCATTTGAATCTATATCACTTATATCACATGTATCTGAAGCTAAATCATTCGTTTCGCATGGATTTGAAGCTACATCTTCTACTCCGCATTCATTTGAAGCTAAATCATGTGTTTCGCTCGGATTTGGAGCTAACTCGTTTGTGTCGCCTGCATTTGAAGCTATATCATTTATAAGGCAAGTATTTGAAGCTAATTCATTCTTTTCGCATGGATTTGAAGCTAAGCCTTCTACTTAGCATTGATTTGAAGCTAAATCATTTATTTTGCATGGAATTGAAGTTAACTGGTTTGTTTCGCCTGCAATTGAAGCTATATCATTTTTACGGCAAGTATTTGAAGCTAAATCATGTGTTTCGCTTGGATTTGAAGCTAACTCAGTAGTTTCGCATGCAGTTGAAGCTAAATCATGTATATCACAAGTATTTGAAGCTAATTCATTCGTTTCGCATGGATTTGAAGCTAAGCCTTCTACTTAGCATTGATTTGAAGCTAAATCATATGTTTCGCATGGAATTGAAGTTAACTGGTTTGTTTCGCCTACAATTGAAGCTATATCATTCATATGGCAAGTATTTGAAGCTAAATCATGTGTTCCGCTTGGATTTGAAGCTAACTCAGTAGTTTCGCATGCAGTTGAAGCTAAATCATGTATATCACAAGTATTTGAGTCTAAACCATTTGTTCCGCATAGATTTGAAGCTAAGTCTTCTACTTCGCATTGATTTCAAGCTAAATCATGTGTTTCGCATGAATTTGAAACTAAACCACGTGTTTCGCATGGATTTAAATCAAAATCATGTGTTTCGCATGCATTTGGAGCTTAATCATGTGTTTCCCATAGATTTGAAGCCTAATCATATGTTTTGCATGGATTTGAAGCTAGCTCGATTGTTTCGTCTGCATTTGAAACTGTATCATTTATATCGTAAGTACTTGAAGCTAAATCATTTGTTTCACATATATTTGATGCTAAGACTTCTACTTCGCATGAATTTCAATATAAATCATGTGCTTTGCATGGATTTGAAGCTAACTCGTTTGTTTCGCCTGCATTGAAGCTATATCATTTATATCGCAAGTATTTGAAGCTAAATCATTTGTGTCGCATGGATTTGAAGCTAAGCCTTCTATTTCGCATTGATATGAATCTAAATCATGTGTTTCGCTTGGATTTAAAGCTAACTCGTTTGTTCCGCCTGCATTTGAAGCTATATCATTTATAAGGCAAGTATTTGACGCTAAATCATTCGTTTCGCATGGATTTGAAGCTAAACCTTCTACTTCGCATTGATTTGAAGATAAATCATTTGTTTCGCTTGGAATTGAAGTTAACTGGTTTGTTTCGCCTGCAATTGAAGCTATATCATTTATATGGCAAGTATTTGAAGCTTAATCATGTGTTTCGCTTGGATTTGAAGCTAACTCGTTTGTTTCGCCTGCATTTGAAGCTATATCATTTATAAGGCAAGTATTTGAAGCTAAATCATTCGTTTCGCATGGATTTGAAGCTACGTCTTCTACTCCGCATTCATTTGAAGCTAAATCATGTGTTTCGCTCGGATTTGGAGCTAACTCGTTTGTGTCGCCTGCATTTGAGGCTATATCATTTATAAGGCATGTATTTGAAGCTAATTCATTCTTTTCGCATGGATTTGAAGCTAAGCCTTCTACTTAGCATTGATTTGAAGCTAAATCATTTGTTTTGCATGGAATTGAAGTTAACTGGTTTGTTTGGCCTGCAATTGAAGCTATATCATTTATACGGCAAGTATTTGAATCTAAATCATGTGTTTCGCTTGGATTTGAAGCTAACTCAGTAGTTTCGCATGAAGTTGAAGCCAAATCATGTATATCACAAGTATTTGAGGCTAAACCATTTGTTCCGCATAGATTTGAAGCGAAGTCTTCTACTCCGCATTCATTTGAAGCTAAATCATGTGTTTCGCTTGGATTTGAAGCTAACTCGTTTGTTTCGCCTGCATTAGAAGCTATATCATTTATAAGGCAAGTATTTGAAGCTAAATCATTCTTTTCGCATGGATTTGAAGCTAAGTCTTCTACTTCGCATTGATTTCAAGCTAAATCATGTGTTTCACATGGATTTGTAGCTAACTCGTTTGTTTCGCCTGCATTTGAAGCTATATCATTCATACGGCAAGTATTTGAAGCTAAATCATGTGTTCCGCTTGGATTTGAAGCTAACTCAGTAGTTTCGCATGCAGTTGAAGCTAAATCATGTATATCACAAGTATTTGAGTCTAAACCATTTGCTCCGCATAGATTTGAAGCTAAGTCTTCCACTTCGCATTGATTTCAAGCTAAATCATGTGTTTCACATGGATTTGTAGCTAACTCGTTTGTTTCGCCTGCATTTGAAGCTATATCACTTATATTCGCAAGTATTTGAATCTAAATCTTTCGTTTCGCATGGATTTGAATCTAAGCCTTCTACTTCGAATTGATTTGAAGCTTAATCATGTGTTTTGCATGGATTTGTTGCTAACTCGTTTGTTTCGCCTGCACTTGAAGCTATATCATTTACAAGGCAAGTATTTGAAGCTAAATCATGTGTTTCACATGCATTTGAAGCTTAATCATGTGTTACGCTTGGATTTGAAGCTAATTCGTTTTTTTCGCATGCAGTTGAAGCTAAATCATGTCTATCACAAGTATTTGTAGCTAATCCATTTGTTCCGCATGGATTTGAAGATAAGCCTTCTACTTCGCATTGATTTCAAGCTAAATCATGTGTTTCGCATGGATTTGTAGCTAACTCGTTTCTTTCGCCTGCATTGAAGCTATATCATTTATATCGCAAGTATTTGAAGCTAAATCATTTGTGTCGCATGGATTTGAAGCTAAGCCTTCTATTTCGCATTGATATGAATCTAAATCATGTGTTTCGCTTGGATTTAAAGCTAACTCGTTTGTTCCGCCTGCATTTGAAGCTATATCATTTATATCGCAAGCATTTGAAGCTAAACCATTCGTTTCGCATGGATTTGAAGGTAAGCCTTCTACTTCGCATTGATTTGAAGCTAAATCATGTGTTTCGCTTGGATTTGTAGCTAACTCAGTTGTTTCGCATGCAGTTGAAGCTATATCACTTATATTCGCAAGTATTTGAATCTAAATCTTTCGTTTCGCATGGATTTGAATCTAAGCCTTCTACTTCGAATTGATTTGAAGCTTAATCATGTGTTTTGCATGGATTTGTTGCTAACTCGTTTGTTTCGCCTGCATTTGAAGCTATATCACTTATATTCGCAAGTATTTGAATCTAAATCTTTCGTTTCGCATGGATTTGAATCTAAGCCTTCTACTTCGAATTGATTTGAAGCTTAATCATGTGTTTTGCATGGATTTGTTGCTAACTCGTTTGTTTCGCCTGCACTTGAAGCTATATCATTTACAAGGCAAGTATTTGAAGCTAAATCATGTGTTTCACATGCATTTGAAGCTTAATCATGTGTTACGCTTGGATTTGAAGCTAATTCGTTTTTTTCGCATGCAGTTGAAGCTAAATCATATCTATCACAAGTATTTGTAGCTAATCCATTTGTTCCGCATGGATTTGAAGATAAGCCTTCTACTTCGCATTGATTTCAAGCTAAATCATGTGTTTCGCATGGATTTGTAGCTAACTCGTTTCTTTCGCCTGCATTGAAGCTATATCATTTATATCGCAAGTATTTGAAGCTAAATCATTTGTGTCGCATGGATTTGAAGCTAAGCCTTCTATTTCGCATTGATATGAATCTAAATCATGTGTTTCGCTTGGATTTAAAGCTAACTCGTTTGTTCCGCCTGCATTTGAAGCTATATCATTTATATCGCAAGCATTTGAAGCTAAACCATTCGTTTCGCATGGATTTGAAGGTAAGCCTTCTACTTCGCATTGATTTGAAGCTAAATCATGTGTTTCGCTTGGATTTGTAGCTAACTCAGTTGTTTCGCATGCAGTTGAAGCTATATCATGTATATCACTAGTATTTGAGGCTAAACCGTTTGTTCCGCATAGATTTGAAGCTAAGTCTTCTACTCCGCATTCATTTGAAGCTAAATCATGTGTTTCGCTTGGATTTGAAGCTAACTCGTTTGTGTCGCCTGCATTTGAAGCTATATCATTTATAAGGCAAGTATTTGAAGCTAAATCATTCGTTTCGCATGGATTTGAAGCTAAACCTTCTACTTCGCATTGATTTGAAGATAAATCATTTGTTTCGCTTGGAATTGAAGTTAACTGGTTTGTTTCGCCTGCAATTGAAGCTATATCATTCATATGGCAAGTATTTGAAGCTAAATCATGTGTTTCGCTTGGATTTGAAGCTAACTCGTTTGTTTCGCCTGCATTTGAAGCTATATCATTTATAATGCAAGTATTTGAAGCTAAATCATTCGTTTCGCATGGATTTGAAGCTACGTCTTCTACTCCGCATTCATTTGAAGCTAAATCACGTGTTTCGCTCGGATTTGGAGCTAACTCGTTTGTGTCGCCTGCATTTGAGGCTATATCATTTATAAGGCATGTATTTGAAGCTAATTCATTCTTTTCGCATGGATTTGAAGCTAAGCCTTCTACCTAGCATTGATTTGAAGCTTAATCATTTGTTTTGCATGGAATTGAAGTTAACTGGTTTGTTTGGCCTGCAATTGAAGCTATATCATTTATACGGCAAGTATTTGAAGCTAAATCATGTGTTTCGCTTGGATTTGAAGCTAACTCAGTAGTTTCGCATGAAGTTGAAGCTAAATCATGTATATCACAAGTATTTGAGGCTAAACCATTTGTTCCGCATAGATTTGAAGCTAAGTCTTCTACTCCGCATTCATTTGAAGCTAAATCATGTGTTTCGCTTGGATTTGAAGCTAACTCGTTTGTTTCGCCTGCATTAGAAGCTATATCATTTATAAGGCAAGTATTTGAAGCTAATTCATTCGTTTCGCATGGATTTGAAGCTAAGCCTTCTACTTAGCATTGATTTGAAGCTAAATCATTTGTTTCGCATGGAATTGAAGTTAACTGGTTTGTTTCGCCTGCAATTGAAGCTATATCATTCATATGGCAAGTATTTGAAGCTAAATCATGTGTTCCGCTTGGATTTGAAGCTAACTCAGTAGTTTCGCATGCAGTTGAAGCTAAATCATGTATATCACAAGTATTTGAGTCTAAACCATTTGCTCCGCATAGATTTGAAGCTAAGTCTTCCACTTCGCATTGATTTCAAGCTAAATCATGTGTTTCACATGGATTTGTAGCTAACTCGTTTGTTTCGCCTGCATTTGAAGCTATATCACTTATATTCGCAAGTATTTGAATCTAAATCTTTCGTTTCGCATGGATTTGAATCTAAGCCTTCTACTTCGAATTGATTTGAAGCTTAATCATGTGTTTTGCATGGATTTGTTGCTAACTCGTTTGTTTCGCCTGCACTTGAAGCTATATCATTTACAAGGCAAGTATTTGAAGCTAAATCATGTGTTTCACATGCATTTGAAGCTTAATCATGTGTTACGCTTGGATTTGAAGCTAATTCGTTTGTTTCGCATGCAGTTGAAGCTAAATCATGTCTATCACAAGTATTTGTAGCTAATCCATTTGTTCCGCATGGATTTGAAGATAAGCCTTCTACTTCGCATTGATTTCAAGCTAAATCATGTGTTTCGCATGGATTTGTAGCTAACTCGTTTCTTTCGCCTGCATTTGAAGCTATATCATTTATATCGCAAGTATTTGAAGCTAAACTATCTGTTTCGCATGGATTTGAAGCTAAGCCTTCTACTTTGCATTGATTGGAAGCTAAATCATGTGTTTCGCATGGATTTGAAGCTAACTCGTTTGTTTCGCATACAGAGGAAGCTAAATCATGTTTATCACTAGTATCTGAATCTAAACCATTTGTTTCGCATTGATTTGAAGCTAAGTCTTCTACTCCGCATTCATTTGAAACTAAATCATGTGTTTCGCTTGTATTTGAAGCTAACACGTTCGTTTCGCCTGCATTTGAAGCTATATCATTTATAAGGCAAGTATTTGAAGCTAAATCATTCGTTTCGCATGGATTTGAAGCTAAACCTTCTACTTCGCATTGATTTGAAGATAAATCATTTGTTTCGCATGGAATTGTAGTTAACTGGTTTGTTTCGCCTGCAATTGAAGCTATATCATTTATAAGGCAAGTATTTGAAGCTAAATCATGTGCTTCGAATGGATTTGAAGCTAACTCGTTTGTTTCGCCTGCATTTGAAGCTATATCATTTTTAAAGCAAGTATTTGAAGCTAAATCATTCTTTTCGCATGGATTTGAAGCTAAGTCTTCTACTTCGCATTGATTTCAAGCTAAATCATGTGTTTCACATGGATTTCTAGCTAACTCGTTTGTTTCGCCTGAATTTGAAGCTATATCACTTATATTCGCAAGTATTTGAATCTAAATCTTTCGTTTCGCATGGATATGAATCTAAGCCTTCTACTTCGAATTGATTTGAAGCTAAATCATGTGTTTTGCATTGATTTCTATCTAACTCGTTTGTTTCGCCTGCACTTGAAGCTATATCATTTATAAGGCAAGTATTTGAATCTAAATCATGTGTTTCGCTTGGATTTGATGCTAACTCAGTTGTTTCGCATGCAGTTGAAGCTAAATCATGTATATCACAAGTATTTGAGGCTAAACCATTTGTTCCGCATAGATTTGAAGCTAAGTCTTCCACTCCGCATTCATTTGAAGCTAAATCATGTGTTCCGCTTGTATTTGAAGCTAACTCGTTCGTTTCGCCTGCATTTGAAGCTATATCAGTTATAAGGCAAGTATTTGAAGCTAAATCATTCGTTTCGCATGGATTTGAAGCTAAGTCTTCTACTCCGCATTCATTTGAAGCTAAATCATGTGTTTCGCTTGGATTTGAAGCTAACTCGTTTGTGTCGCCTGCATTTGAAGCTATATCATTTATAAGGCAAGTATTTGAAGCTAAATCATTCTTTACGCATGGATTTGAAGCTAAGCCTTCTATTTAGCATTGATTTGAAGCTAAATCATTTGTTTCGCATGGAGTTGAAGTTAACTGGTTTGTTTCGCCTGCAATTGAAGCTATATGATTCATATGGCAAGCATTTGAAGCTAAACCATTCGTTTCGCATGGATTTGAAGCTAAGCCTTCTACTTCGCATTGATTTGAAGCTAAATCATGTGTTTCGCTTGAATTTGTAGCTAACTCGTTTGTTTCGCCTGCATTTGAAGCTATATCACTTATATTCGCAAGTATTTGAATCTAAATCTTTCGTTTCGCATGGATTTGAAGCTAAGCCTTCTACTTCGAATTGATTTGAAGCTTCATCATGTGTTTTGCATGGATTTGTTGCTAACTCGTTTGTTTCGCCTGCACTTGAAGCTATATCATTTACAAGGCAAGTATTTGAAGCTAAATCATGTGTTTCACATGCATTTGAAGCTTAATCATGTGTTACGCTTGGATTTGAAGCTAATTCGTTTGTTTCGCATGCAGTTGAAGCTAAATCATGTCTATCACAAGTATTTGTAGCTAATCCATTTGTTCCGCATGGATTAGAAGATAAGCCTTCTACTTCGCATTGATTTCAAGCTAAATCATGTGTTTCGAATGGATTTGAAGCTAACTCGTTTGTTTCGCCTGCATTTGAAGCTATATCATTTATAAGGCAAGTATTTGAAGCTAAATCATTCGTTTCGCATGGATTTGAAGCTAAGTCTTCTACTCCACATTCATTTGAAGCTAAATCATGTGTTTCGCTTGGATTTGAAGCTAACTCGTTTGTTTCGCCTGCATTTGAAGCTTTAACATTTATAAGGAAAGTATTTGAAGCTAAATCATTCTTTTCGCATGGATTTGAAGCTAAGTCTTCTACTTCGCATTGATTTCAAACTAAATCATGTGTTTCACATGGATTTCTAGCTAACTCGTTTGTTTCGCCTGCATTTGAAGCTATATCACTTATATTCGCAAGTATTTGAATCTAAATCTTTCGTTTCGCATGGATATGAATCTAAGCCTTCTACTTCGCATTGATTTCAAGCTAAATCATGTGTTTCGCATGGATTTGTAGCTAACTCGTTTCTTTCGCCTGCATTGAAGCTATATCATTTATATCGCAAGTATTTGAAGCTAAATCATTTGTGTCGCATGGATTTGAAGCTAAGCCTTCTATTTCGCATTGATATGAATCTAAATCATGTGTTTCGCTTGGATTTAAAGCTAACTCGTTTGTTCCGCCTGCATTTGAAGCTATATCATTTATATCGCAAGCATTTGAAGCTAAACCATTCGTTTCGCATGGATTTGAAGGTAAGCCTTCTACTTCGCATTGATTTGAAGCTAAATCATGTGTTTCGCTTGGATTTGTAGCTAACTCAGTTGTTTCGCATGCAGTTGAAGCTAAATCATGTATATCACTAGTATTTGAGGCTAAACCGTTTGTTCCGCATAGATTTGAAGCTAAGTCTTCTACTCCGCATTCATTTGAAGCTAAATCATGTGTTTCGCTTGGATTTGAAGCTAACTCGTTTGTGTCGCCTGCATTTGAAGCTATATCATTTATAAGGCAAGTATTTGAAGCTAAATCATTCGTTTCGCATGGATTTGAAGCTAAACCTTCTACTTCGCATTGATTTGAAGATAAATCATTTGTTTCGCTTGGAATTGAAGTTAACTGGTTTGTTTCGCCTGCAATTGAAGCTATATCATTCATATGGCAAGTATTTGAAGCTAAATCATGTGTTTCGCTTGGATTTGAAGCTAACTCGTTTGTTTCGCCTGCATTTGAAGCTATATCATTTATAATGCAAGTATTTGAAGCTAAATCATTCGTTTCGCATGGATTTGAAGCTACGTCTTCTACTCCGCATTCATTTGAAGCTAAATCACGTGTTTCGCTCGGATTTGGAGCTAACTCGATTGTGTCGCCTGCATTTGAGGCTATATCATTTATAAGGCATGTATTTGAAGCTAATTCATTCTTTTCGCATGGATTTGAAGCTAAGCCTTCTACCTAGCATTGATTTGAAGCTTAATCATTTGTTTTGCATGGAATTGAAGTTAACTGGTTTGTTTGGCCTGCAATTGAAGCTATATCATTTATACGGCAAGTATTTGAAGCTAAATCATGTGTTTCGCTTGGATTTGAAGCTAACTCAGTAGTTTCGCATGAAGTTGAAGCTAAATCATGTATATCACAAGTATTTGAGGCTAAACCATTTGTTCCGCATAGATTTGAAGCTAAGTCTTCTACTCCGCATTCATTTGAAGCTAAATCATGTGTTTCGCTTGGATTTGAAGCTAACTCGTTTGTTTCGCCTGCATTAGAAGCTATATCATTTATAAGGCAAGTATTTGAAGCTAAATCATTCTTTTCGCATGGATTTGAAGCTAAGTCTTCTACTTCGCATTGATTTCAAGCTGAATCATGTGTTTCACATGGATTTGTAGCTAACTCGTTTGTTTCGCCTGCATTTGAAGCTATATCACTTATATTCGCAAGTATTTGAATCTAAATCTTTCGTTTCGCATGGATATGAATCTAAGCCTTCCACTTCGAATTGATTTGAAGCTAAATCATGTGTTTTGCATGGATTTGTAGCTAACTCGTTTGTTTCGCCTGCATTTGAAGCTATATCATTTATAAGGCAAGTATTTGAAGCTAATTCATTCGTTTCGCATGGATTTGAAGCTAAGCCTTCTACTTAGCATTGATTTGAAGCTAAATCATTTGTTTCGCATGGAATTGAAGTTAACTGGTTTGTTTCGCCTGCAATTGAAGCTATATCATTCATATGGCAAGTATTTGAAGCTAAATCATGTGTTCCGCTTGGATTTGAAGCTAACTCAGTAGTTTCGCATGCAGTTGAAGCTAAATCATGTATATCACAAGTATTTGAGTCTAAACCATTTGCTCCGCATAGATTTGAAGCTAAGTCTTCCACTTCGCATTGATTTCAAGCTAAATCATGTGTTTCACATGGATTTGTAGCTAACTCGTTTGTTTCGCCTGCATTTGAAGCTATATCACTTATATTCGCAAGTATTTGAATCTAAATCTTTCGTTTCGCATGGATTTGAATCTAAGCCTTCTACTTCGAATTGATTTGAAGCTTAATCATGTGTTTTGCATGGATTTGTTGCTAACTCGTTTGTTTCGCCTGCACTTGAAGCTATATCATTTACAAGGCAAGTATTTGAAGCTAAATCATGTGTTTCACATGCATTTGAAGCTTAATCATGTGTTACGCTTGGATTTGAAGCTAATTCGTTTGTTTCGCATGCAGTTGAAGCTAAATCATGTCTATCACAAGTATTTGTAGCTAATCCATTTGTTCCGCATGGATTTGAAGATAAGCCTTCTACTTCGCATTGATTTCAAGCTAAATCATGTGTTTCGCATGGATTTGTAGCTAACTCGTTTCTTTCGCCTGCATTTGAAGCTATATCATTTATATCGCAAGTATTTGAAGCTAAACTATCTGTTTCGCATGGATTTGAAGCTAAGCCTTCTACTTTGCATTGATTGGAAGCTAAATCATGTGTTTCGCATGGATTTGAAGCTAACTCGTTTGTTTCGCATACAGAGGAAGCTAAATCATGTTTATCACTAGTATCTGAATCTAAACCATTTGTTTCGCATTGATTTGAAGCTAAGTCTTCTACTCCGCATTCATTTGAAACTAAATAATGTGTTTCGCTTGTATTTGAAGCTAACACGTTCGTTTCGCCTGCATTTGAAGCTATATCATTTATAAGGCAAGTATTTGAAGCTAAATCATTCGTTTCGCATGGATTTGAAGCTAAGTCTTCTACTCCACATTCATTTGAAGCTAAATCATGTGTTTCGCTTGGATTTGAAGCTAACTCGTTTGTTTCGCCTGCATTTGAAGCTATATCATTTATAAGGCAGGTATTTGAAGCTAAATCATTCTTTTCGCATGGATTTGAAGCTAAGTCTTCTACTTCGCATTGATTTCAAGCTAAATCATGTGTTTCACATGGATTTGTAGCTAACTCGTTTGTTTCGCCTGCATTTGAAGCTATATCACTTATATTCGCAAGTATTTGAATCTAAATCTTTCGTTTCGCATGGATATGAATCTAAGCCTACTACTTCGAATTGATTTGAAGCTAAATCATGTGTTTTGCATGGATTTGTAGCTAACTCGTTTGTTTCGCCGGCACTTGAAGCTATATCATTTATAAGACAAGTATTTGAATCTAAATCATGTGTTTCGCTTGGATTTGAAGCTAACTCAGTTGTTTCGCATGCAGTTGAAGGTAAATCATGTATATCACAAGTATTTGAGGCTAAACCATTTGTTCCGCATAGATTTGAAGCTAAGTCTGCTACTCTGCATTCACTTGAAGCTAAATCATGTGTTTCGCTTGGATTTGTAGCTAACTCGTTTGTTTCGCCTGCATTTGAAGCTATATCATTTGTATCGCAAGCATTTGAAGCTAAACCATTCGTTTCGCATGGATTTGAAGCTAAGCCTTCTACTTCGCATTAATTTGAAACTAAATCGTGTGTTTCGCTTGGATTTGAAGCTAACTCGTTTGTTTCGAATGCAGTGGAAGCTAAATCACGGTTATTACAAGTATCTGAATCTAAACCATTTCTTCCGCATTGATTTGAAGCTAAGCCTTCTACTTGGCACTGATTTGAAACTAAATCATGTGTTTCGCTTGGATTTAAAGCTAACTCGTTTGTTCCGCCTGCATTTGAAGCTATATCATTTATATCGCAAGCATTTGAAGCTAAACCATTCGTTTCGCATGGATTTGAAGCTAAGCCTTCTACTTCGCATTGATTTGCAGATAAATCATTTGTTTCGCTTGGAATTGTAGTTAACTGGTTTGTTTCGCCTGCAATTGAAGCTATATCATTTATAAGGCAAGTATTTGAAGCTAAATCATGTGTTTCGCTTGGATTTGAAGCTAACTCGTTTGTTTCGCCTGTATTTGAAGCTATATCATTTATAAGGCAAGTATTTGAAGGTAAATCATTCGTTTCGCATGGATTTGAAGCTAAGGCTTCTACTCCGCTTTCATTTGAAGCTGAATCATGTGTTTCGCTTGGATTTGAAGCTAACTCGTTTGTTTCGCCTGCATTTGAAGCTATATCATTTATACGGCAAGTATTTGAAGCTAAATCATGTGTTTCACATGCATTTGCAGCTTAATCATGTGTTACGCTTGGATTTGACGCTAATTCGTTTGTTTCGCATGCAGTTGAAGCTAAATCTTGTCTATCACAAGTATTTGTAGCTAATCCATTTGTTCCGCATGGATTAGAAGATAAGCCTTCTACTTCGCATTGATTTCAAGCTAAATCATGTGTTTCGCTTGGATTTGTAGCTAACTCGTTTCTTTCGCCTGCATTTGAAGATATATCATTTATATCGCAAGTATTTGAAGCTAAACTATCTGTTTCGCATGGATTTGAAACTAAGCCTTCTACTTTGCATTGATTGGAAGCTAAATCATGTGTTTCGCATGGATTTGAAGCTAACTCGTTTGTTTCGCATGCAGAGGAAGCTAAATCATGTTTATCACAAGTATCTGAATCTAAACCATTTGTTTCGCATTGATTTGAAGCTAAGCCTTCTACTTTGCACTGATTTGAAACTAAATCATGTGTTTCGCTTGGATTTAAAGCTAACTCGTTTGTTCCGCCTGCATTTGAAGCTATATCACTTATATTCGCAAGTATTTGAATCTAAATCTTTCGTTTCGCATGGATTTGAATCTAAGCCTTCTACTTCGAATTGATTTGAAGCTAAATCATGTGTTTTGCATGGATTTGTAGCTAACTCGTTTGTTTCGCCTGCACTTGAAGCTATATCATTCCTATGGCAAGTATTTGAGGCTAAATCATGTGTTCCGCTTGGATTTGAAGCTAACTCAGTTGTTTCGCATGCAGTTGAAGCTAAATCATGTATATCACAAGTATTTGAGTCTAAACCATTTGTTCCGCATAGATTTGAAGCTAAGTCTTCTACTTCGCATTGATTTCAAGCTAAATCATGTGTTTCACATGGATTTGTAGCTAACTCGTTTGTTTCGCCTGCATTTGAAGCTATATCACTTATATTCGCAAGTATTTGAATCTAAATCTTTCGTTTCGCATGGATTTGAATCTAAGCCTTCTACTTCGAATTGATTTGAAGCTCAATCATGTGTTTTGCATGGATTTGTTGCTGACTCGTTTGTTTCGCCTGCACTTGAAGCTATATCATTTATAAGGCAAGTATTTGAAGCTAAATCATGTGTTTCACATGCATTTGAAGCTTAATCATGTGTTACGCTTGGATTTGAAGCTAATTCGCTTGTTTCGCATGCAGTTGAAGCTAAATCATGTCTATCACAAGTATTTGTAGCTAATCCATTTGTTCCGCATGGATTAGAAGATAAGCCTTCTACTTCGCATTGATTTCAAGCTAAATCATGTGTTTCGCATGGATTTGTAGCTAACTCGTTTCTTTCGCCTGCATTTGAAGCTATATCATATATATCGCAAGTATTTGAAGCTAAACTATCTGTTTCGCATGGATTTGAAGCTAAGCCTTCTACTTTGCATTGATTGGAAGCTAAATCATGTGTTTCGCATGGATTTGAAGCTAACTCGTTTGTTTCGCATGCAGAGGAAGCTAAATCATGTTTATCACAAGTATCTGAATCTAAACCATTTGTTTCGCATTGATTTGAAGCTAAGCCTTCTACTTTGCACTGATTTGAAACTAAATCATGTGTTTCGCTTGGATTTAAAGCTAACTCGTTTGTTCCGCCTGCATTTGAAGCTATATCATTTATATCGCAAGCATTTGAAGCTAAACCATTCGTTTCGCATGGATTTGAAGCTAAGCCTTCTACTTCGCATTGATTTGAAGCTAAATCATGTGTTTCGCTTGAATTTGTAGCTAACTCGTTTGTTTCGCCTGCATTTGAAGCTATATCACTTATATTCGCAAGTATTTGAATCTAAATCTTTCGTTTCGCATGGATTTGAAGCTAAGCCTTCTACTTCGCATTGATTTCAAGCTAAATCATGTGTTTCGCTTGGATTTGTAGCTAACTCGTTTCTTTCGCCTGCATTTGAAGCTATATCATTTATATCGCAAGTATTTGAAGCTAAACTATCTGTTTCGCATGGATTTGAAACTAAGCCTTCTACTTTGCATTGATTGGAAGCTAAATCATGTGTTTCGC
Source organism: Megalopta genalis (assembly GCF_051020955.1). Taxonomy (NCBI): domain Eukaryota; kingdom Metazoa; phylum Arthropoda; class Insecta; order Hymenoptera; family Halictidae; genus Megalopta; species Megalopta genalis. The sequence continues at coordinate 55,161 of NW_027476550.1, read as the reverse complement.
ATGGATTTGAAGCTAACTCGTTTGTTTCGCATGCAGAGGAAGATAAATCATGTTTATCACAAGTATCTGAATCTAAACCATTTGTTTCGCATTGATTTGAAGCTAAGCCTTCTACTTTGCACTGATTTGAAACTAAATCATGTGTTTCGCTTGGATTTAAAGCTAACTCGTTTGTTCCGCCTGCATTTGAAGCTATATCATTTATATCGCAAGCATTTGAAGCTAAACCATTCGTTCCGCATGGATTTGAAGCTAAGCCTTCTACTTCGCATTGATTTGAAGCTAAATCATGTGTTTCGCTTGGATTTGTAGCTAACTCGTTTGTTTCGCCTGCATTTGAAGCTATATCACTTATATTCGCAAGTATTTGAATCTAAATCTTTCGTTTCGCATGGATTTGAATCTAAGCCTTCTACTTCGAATTGATTTGAAGCTAAATCATGTGTTTTGCATGGATTTGTAGCTAACTCGTTTGTTTCGCCTGCACTTGAAGCTATATCATTTATAAGGCAAGTATTTGAATCTAAATCATGTGTTTCGCTTGGATTTGAATCTAACTCAGTTGTTTCGCATGCAGTTGAAGCTAAATCATGTATATCACAAGTATTTGAGGCTAAACCATTTGTTCCGCATAGATTTGAAGCTAAGTCTTCTACTCCGCATTCATTTGAAGCTAAATCATGTGTTTCGCTTGGATTTGAAGCTAACTCGTGTGAGTCGCCTGCATTTGAAGCTATATCATTTATAAGGCAAGTATTTGAAGGTAAATCATTCGTTTCGCATGGATTTGAAGCTAAGTCTTCTACTCCGCATTCATTTGAAGCTAAATCATGCGTTTCGCTTGGATTTGAAGCTAACTCGTTTGTTTCGCCTGCATTTGAAGCTATATCATTTATAAGGCAAGTATTTGAAGCTAAATCATTCGTTTCGCATGGATTTGAAGCTAAGCCTTCTACTTCGCATTGATTTGAAGCTAAATCATGTGTTCCGCTTGGATTTGTAGCTAACTCAGTTGTTTCGCACGCAGTTGAAGCTAAATCATGTATATCACAAGTATTTGAGGCTAAACCATTTGTTCCGCATAGATTTGAAGCTAAGTCTTCTACTCCGCATTCATTTGAAGCTAAATCATGTGTTCCGCTTGGATTTGAAGCTAACTCAGTAGTTTCGCATGCAGTTGAAGCTAAATCATGTATATCACAAGTATTTGAGGCTAAACCATTTGTTCCGCATAGATTTGAAGCTAAGTCTTCTACTTCGCATTGATTTCAAACTAAATCATGTGTTTAACATGGATTTGTAGCTAACTCGTTTGTTTCGCCTGCATTTGAAGCTATATCACTTAGATTCGCAAGTATGTGAATCTAAATATTTCGTTTTGCATGGTTTTGAATCTAAGCCTTCTACTTCGAATTGATTTGAAGCTTAAACATGTGTTTTGCATGGATTTGTAGCTAACTCGTTTGTTTCGCCTGCACTTGAAGCTATATCATTTATAAGGCAAGTATTTGAATCTAAATCATGTGTTTCGCTTGGATTTGAAGCTAACTCAGTTGTTTCGCATGCAGTTGAAGCTAAATCATGTATATCACAAGTATTTGAGGCTAAACCGTTTGTTCCGCATAGATTTGAAGCTAAGTCTTCTACTCCGCATTCATTTGAAGCTAAATCATGTGTTTCGCTTGGATTTGAAGCTAACTCGTTTGTGTCGCCTTCATTTGAAGCTATATCACTTATAAGGCAAGTATTTGAAGCTAAATCATTCGTTTCGCATGGATTTGAAGCTAAGCCTTCTACTTAGCATTGATTTGAAGCTAAATCATTTGTTTCGCATGGAATTGAAGTTAACTGGTTTGTTTCGCCTGCAATTGAAGCTATATCATTTATATGGCAAGTATTTGAAGCTAAATCATGTGTTCCGCTTGGATTTGAAGCTAACTCAGTAGTTTCGCATGCAGTTGAAGCTAAATCATGTATATCACAAGTATTTGAGGCTAAACCATTTGTTCCGCATAGATTTGAAGCTAAGTCTTCTACTTCGCATTGATTTCAAGCTAAATCATGTGTTTCACGTGGATTTGAAGCTAACTCGTTTGTTTCGAATGCAGTGGAAGCTAAATCATGTTTATTACAAGAATCTGAATCTAAACCATTTCTTCCGCATTGATTTGAAGCTAAGCCTCCTACTTGGCACTGATTTGAAACTAAATCATGTGTTTCGCTTGGATTTAAAGCTAACTCGTTTGTTCCGCCTGCATTTGAAGCTATATCATTTATATCGCAAGCATTTGAAGCTAAACCATTCGTTTCGCATGGATTTGAAGCTAAGCCTTCTGCTTCGCATTGATTTGAAGATAAATCATTTGTTTCGCATGGAATTGTAGTTGACTGGTTTGTTTCGCATGCAATTGAAGCTATATCATTTATAAGGCAAGTATTTGAAGCTAAATCATGTGTTTCGCTTGGATTTGAAGCTAACTCGTTTGTTTCGCCTGTATTTGAAGCTATATCATTTATAAGGCAAGTATTTGAAGGTAAATCATTCGTTTCGCATGGATTTGAAGCTAAGTCTTCTACTCCGCATTCATTTGAAGCTAAATCATGTGTTTCGCTTGGATTTGAAGCTAACTCGTTTGTTTCGCCTGTATTTGAAGCTATATCATTTATAAGGCAAGTATTTGAAGGTAAATCATTCGTTTCGCATGGATTTGAAGCTAAGTCTTCTACTCCGCATTCATTTGAAGCTAAATCATGTGTTTCGCTTGGATTTGAAGCTAACTCGTTTGCGTCGCCTTCATTTGAAGCTATATCACTTATAAGGCAAGTATTTGAAGCTAAATCATTTTTTCGCATGGATTTGAAGCTAAGCCTTCTACTTAGCATTGATTTGAAGCTAAATCATTTGTTTCGCATGGAATTGAAGTTAACTGGTTTGTTTCGCCTGCAATTGAAGCTATATCATTTATATGGCAAGTATTTGAAGCTAAATCATGTGTTCCGCTTGGATTTGAAGCTAACTCAGTAGTTTCGCATGCAGTTGAAGCTAAATCATGTATATCACAAGTATTTGAGGCTAAACCATTTGTTCCGCATAGATTTGAAGCTAAGTCTTCTACTTCGCATTGATTTCAAGCTAAATCATGTGTTTCACGTGGATTTGAAGCTAACTCGTTTCTTTCGCCTGCATTTGAAGCTATATCATTTATATCGCAAGTATCTGAAGCTAAACTATCTGTTTCGCATGGATTTGAAGCTAAGCCTTCTACTTTGCATTGATTTCAAATTAAATCATGTGTTTCGCATGGATTTGTAGCTAACTCGTTTCTTTCGCCTGCATTTGAAGCTATATCATTTGTATCGCAAGCATTTGAAGCTAAACCATTCGTTTCGCATGGATTTGAAGCTAAGCCTACTACGTTGCATTGATTGGAAGCTAAATCATGTGTTTCACATGGATCTGAAGCTAACTCGTTTGTTTCGCATGCAGTGGAAGCTAAATCATGTTTATCACAAGTATCTGAATCTAAACCATTTGTTTCGCATTGATTTGAAGATAAGCCTTCTACTTGGCACTGATTTGAAACTAAATCATGTGTTTCGCTTGGATTTAAAGCTAACTCGTTTGTTCCGCCTGCATTTGAAGCTATATCATTTATATCGCAAGTATTTGAAGCTAAACCATTCGTTTCGTATGGATTTGAAGCTAAGTCTTCTACTCCGCATTCATTTGAAGCTAAATCATGTGTTTCGCTTGGATTTGAAGCTATCTCGTTTGTTTCGCATGCAGTGGACGCTAAATCATGTTTATTACAAGTATCTGAATCTAAACCATTCCTTTCGCATTGATTTGAAGCTAAGCCTTCTACTTGGCACTGATTTGAAACTAAATCATGTGTTTCGCTTGGATTTAAAGCTAACTCGTTTGTTCCGCCTGCATTTGAAGCTATATCATTTATATCGCAAGCATTTGAAGCTAAACCATTCGTTCCGCATGGATTTGAAGCTAAGCCTTCTACTTCGCATTGATTTGAAGCTAAATCATGTGTTTCGCTTGGATTTGTAGCTAACTCGTTTGTTTCGCCTGCATTTGAAGCTATATCACTTATATTCGCAAGTATTTGAATCTAAATCTTTCGTTTCGCATGGATTTGAATCTAAGCCTTCTACTTCGAATTGATTTGAAGCTAAATCATGTGTTTTGCATGGATTTGTAGCTAACTCGTTTGTTTCGCCTGCACTTGAAGCTATATCATTTATAAGGCAAGTATTTGAATCTAAATCATGTGTTTCGCTTGGATTTGAAGCTAACTCAGTTGTTTCGCATGCAGTTGAAGCTAAATCATGTATATCACAAGTATTTGAGGCTAAACCATTTGTTCCGCATAGATTTGAAGCTAAGTCTTCTACTCCGCATTCATTTGAAGCTAAATCATGTGTTTCGCTTGGATTTGAAGCTAACTCGTGTGAGTCGCCTGCATTTGAAGCTATATCATTTATAAGGCAAGTATTTGAAGGTAAATCATTCGTTTCGCATGGATTTGAAGCTAAGTCTTCTACTCCGCATTCATTTGAAGCTAAATCATGCGTTTCGCTTGGATTTGAAGCTAACTCGTTTGTTTCGCCTGCATTTGAAGCTATATCATTTATAAGGCAAGTATTTGAAGCTAAATCATTCGTTTCGCATGGATTTGAAGCTAAGCCTTCTACTTCGCATTGATTTGAAGCTAAATCATGTGTTCCGCTTGGATTTGTAGCTAACTCAGTTGTTTCGCACGCAGTTGAAGCTAAATCATGTATATCACAAGTATTTGAGGCTAAACCATTTGTTCCGCATAGATTTGAAGCTAAGTCTTCTACTCCGCATTCATTTGAAGCTAAATCATGTGTTCCGCTTGGATTTGAAGCTAACTCAGTAGTTTCGCATGCAGTTGAAGCTAAATCATGTATATCACAAGTATTTGAGGCTAAACCATTTGTTCCGCATAGATTTGAAGCTAAGTCTTCTACTTCGCATTGATTTCAAACTAAATCATGTGTTTAACATGGATTTGTAGCTAACTCGTTTGTTTCGCCTGCATTTGAAGCTATATCACTTAGATTCGCAAGTATGTGAATCTAAATATTTCGTTTTGCATGGTTTTGAATCTAAGCCTTCTACTTCGAATTGATTTGAAGCTTAAACATGTGTTTTGCATGGATTTGTAGCTAACTCGTTTGTTTCGCCTGCACTTGAAGCTATATCATTTATAAGGCAAGTATTTGAATCTAAATCATTTGTTTCGCTTGGATTTGAAGCTAACTCAGTTGTTTCGCATGCAGTTGAAGCTAAATCATGTATATCACAAGTATTTGAGGCTAAACCGTTTGTTCCGCATAGATTTGAAGCTAAGTCTTCTACTCCGCATTCATTTGAAGCTAAATCATGTGTTTCGCTTGGATTTGAAGCTAACTCGTTTGTGTCGCCTTCATTTGAAGCTATATCACTTATAAGGCAAGTATTTGAAGCTAAATCATTCGTTTCGCATGGATTTGAAGCTAAGCCTTCTACTTAGCATTGATTTGAAGCTAAATCATTTGTTTCGCATGGAATTGAAGTTAACTGGTTTGTTTCGCCTGCAATTGAAGCTATATCATTTATATGGCAAGTATTTGAAGCTAAATCATGTGTTCCGCTTGGATTTGAAGCTAACTCAGTAGTTTCGCATGCAGTTGAAGCTAAATCATGTATATCACAAGTATTTGAGGCTAAACCATTTGTTCCGCATAGATTTGAAGCTAAGTCTTCTACTTCGCATTGATTTCAAGCTAAATCATGTGTTTCACGTGGATTTGAAGCTAACTCGTTTGTTTCGAATGCAGTGGAAGCTAAATCATGTTTATTACAAGAATCTGAATCTAAACCATTTCTTCCGCATTGATTTGAAGCTAAGCCTCCTACTTGGCACTGATTTGAAACTAAATCATGTGTTTCGCTTGGATTTAAAGCTAACTCGTTTGTTCCGCCTGCATTTGAAGCTATATCATTTATATCGCAAGCATTTGAAGCTAAACCATTCGTTTCGCATGGATTTGAAGCTAAGCCTTCTGCTTCGCATTGATTTGAAGATAAATCATTTGTTTCGCATGGAATTGTAGTTGACTGGTTTGTTTCGCCTGCAATTGAAGCTATATCATTTATAAGGCAAGTATTTGAAGCTAAATCATGTGTTTCGCTTGGATTTGAAGCTAACTCGTTTGTTTCGCCTGTATTTGAAGCTATATCATTTATAAGGCAAGTATTTGAAGGTAAATCATTCGTTTCGCATGGATTTGAAGCTAAGTCTTCTACTCCGCATTCATTTGAAGCTAAATCATGTGTTTCGCTTGGATTTGAAGCTAACTCGTTTGTTTCGCCTGTATTTGAAGCTATATCATTTATAAGGCAAGTATTTGAAGGTAAATCATTCGTTTCGCATGGATTTGAGTCTAAGCCTTCTACTTCGAATTGATTTGAAGCTAAATTATGTGTTTTGCATGGATTTGTAGCTAACTCGTTTGATTCGCCTGCACTTGAAGCTATATCATTTATATCGCAAGCATTTGAAGCTAAACCATTCGTTTCGCATGGATTTGAAGCTAAGTCTTCTACTCCACATTCATTTGAAGCTAAATCATGTATTTTGCTTGGATTTGAAGCTAACTCGTTTGTTTCGCCTGCATTTGAAGCTATATCATTTATAAGGCAAGTATTTGAAGCTAAATCATTCTTTTCGCATGGATTTGAAGCTAAGTCTTCTACTTCGCATTGATTTCAAGCTAAATCATGTGTTTCACATGGATTTGTAGCTAACTCGTTTGTTTCGCCCGCATTTGAAGCTATATCACTTATATTCGCAAGTATTCGAATCTAAATCTTCCGTTTCGCATGGATTTGAATCTAAGCCTTTTACTTCGAATTGATTTGAAGCTTAATCATGTGTTTTGCATGGATTTGTTGCTAACTCGTTTGTTTCGCCTGCAATTGAAGCTATATCATTCCTATGGCAAGTATTTGAGGCTAAATCATGTGTTCCGCTTGGATTTGAAGCTAACTCAGTTGTTTCGCATGCAGTTGAAGCTAAATCATGTATATCACAAGTATTTGAGTCTAAACCATTTGTTCCGCATAGATTTGAAGCTAAGTCTTCTACTTCGCATTGATTTCAAGCTAAATCATGTGTTTCACATGGATTTGTAGCTAACTCGTTTGTTTCGCCTGCATTTGAAGTTATATCACTTATATTCGCAAGTATTTGAATCTAAATCTTTCGTTTCGCATGGATTTGAATCTAAGCCTTCTACTTCGAATTGATTTGAAGCTCAATCATGTGTTTTGCATGGATTTGTTGCTGACTCGTTTGTTTCGCCTGCACTTGAAGCTATATCATTTATAAGGCAAGTATTTGAAGCTAAATCATGTGTTTCACATGCATTTGAAGCTTAATCATGTGTTACGCTTGGATTTGAAGCTAATTCGCTTGTTTCGCATGCAGTTGAAGCTAAATCATGTCTATCACAAGTATTTGTAGCTAATCCACTTGTTCCGCATGGATTAGAAGATAAGCCTTCTACTTCGCATTGATTTCAAGCTAAATCATGTGTTTCGCATGGATTTGTAGCTAACTCGTTTCTTTCGCCTGCATTTGAAGCTATATCATATATATCGCAAGTATTTGAAGCTAAACTATCTGTTTCGCATGGATTTGAAGCTAAGCCTTCTACTTTGCATTGCTTGGAAGCTAAATCATGTGTTTCGCATGGATTTGAAGCTAACTCGTTTGTTTCGCATGCAGAGGAAGCTAAATCATGTTTATCACAAGTATCTGAATCTAAACCATTTGTTTCGCATTGATTTGAAGCTAAGCCTTCTACTTTGCACTGATTTGAAACTAAATCATGTGTTTCGCTTGGATTTAAAGCTAACTCGTTTGTTCCGCCTGCATTTGAAGCTATATCATTTATATCGCAAGCATTTGAAGCTAAACCATTCGTTTCGCATGGATTTGAAGCTAAGCCTTCTACTTCGCATTGATTTGAAGCTAAATCATGTGTTTCGCTTGAATTTGTAGCTAACTCGTTTGTTTCGCCTGCATTTGAAGCTATATCACTTATATTCGCAAGTATTTGAATCTAAATCTTTCGTTTCGCATGGATTTGAAGCTAAGCCTTCTACTTCGCATTGATTTCAAGCTAAATCATGTGTTTCGCTTGGATTTGTAGCTAACTCGTTTCTTTCGCCTGCATTTGAAGCTATATCATTTATATCGCAAGTATTTGAAGCTAAACTATCTGTTTCGCATGGATTTGAAACTAAGCCTTCTACTTTGCATTGATTGGAAGCTAAATCATGTGTTTCGCATGGATTTGAAGCTAACTCGTTTGTTTCGCATGCAGAGGAAGCTAAATCATGTTTATCACAAGTATCTGAATCTAAACCATTTGTTTCGCATTGATTTGAAGCTAAGCCTTCTACTTTGCACTGATTTGAAACTAAATCATGTGTTTCGCTTGGATTTAAAGCTAACTCGTTTGTTTCGCCTGCACTTGAAGCTATATCATTTATAAGGCAAGTATTTGAATCTAAATCATGTGTTTCGCTTGGATTTGAAGCTAACTCAGTTGTTTCGCATGCAGTTGAAGCTAAATCATGTATATCACAAGTATTTGAGGCTAAACCATTTGTTCCGCATAGATTTGAAGCTAAGTCTTCTACTCCGCATTCATTTGAAGCTAAATCATGTGTTTCGCTTGGATTTGAAGCTAACTCGTGTGAGTCGCCTGCATTTGAAGCTATATCATTTATAAGGCAAGTATTTGAAGGTAAATCATTCGTTTCGCATGGATTTGAAGCTAAGTCTTCTACTCCGCATTCATTTGAAGCTAAATCATGCGTTTCGCTTGGATTTGAAGCTAACTCGTTTCTTTCGCCTGCATTTGAAGCTATATCATTTATATCGCAAGTATTTGAAGCTAAACTATCTGTTTCGCATGGATTTGAAACTAAGCCTTCTACTTTGCATTGATTGGAAGCTAAATCATGTGTTTCGCATGGATTTGAAGCTAACTCGTTTGTTTCGCATGCAGAGGAAGCTAAATCATGTTTATCACAAGTATCTGAATCTAAACCATTTGTTTCGCATTGATTTGAAGCTAAGCCTTCTACTTTGCACTGATTTGAAACTAAATCATGTGTTTCGCTTGGATTTAAAGCTAACTCGTTTGTTTCGCCTGCACTTGAAGCTATATCATTTATAAGGCAAGTATTTGAATCTAAATCATGTGTTTCGCTTGGATTTGAAGCTAACTCAGTTGTTTCGCATGCAGTTGAAGCTAAATCATGTATATCACAAGTATTTGAGGCTAAACCATTTGTTCCGCATAGATTTGAAGCTAAGTCTTCTACTCCGCATTCATTTGAAGCTAAATCATGTGTTTCGCTTGGATTTGAAGCTAACTCGTGTGAGTCGCCTGCATTTGAAGCTATATCATTTATAAGGCAAGTATTTGAAGGTAAATCATTCGTTTCGCATGGATTTGAAGCTAAGTCTTCTACTCCGCATTCATTTGAAGCTAAATCATGCGTTTCGCTTGGATTTGAAGCTAACTCGTTTGTTTCGCCTGCATTTGAAGCTATATCATTTATAAGGCAAGTATTTGAAGCTAAATCATTCGTTTCGCATGGATTTGAAGCTAAGCCTTCTACTTCGCATTGATTTGAAGCTAAATCATGTGTTCCGCTTGGATTTGTAGCTAACTCAGTTGTTTCGCACGCAGTTGAAGTTATATCACTTATATTCGCAAGTATTTGAATCTAAATCTTTCGTTTCGCATGGATTTGAATCTGAGCCTTCTACTTCGCATTGATTTCAAGATAAATCATGTGTTTCGCTTGGATTTGTAGCTAACTCGTTTCTTTCGCCTGCATTTGAAGCTATATCATTTATATCGCAAGTATTTGAAGCTAAACTATCTGTTTCGCATGGATTTGAAACTAAGCCTTCTACTTTGCATTGATTGGAAGCTAAATCATGTGTTTCGCATGGATTTGAAGCTAACTCGTTTGTTTCGCATGCAGAGGAAGCTAAATCATGTTTATCACAAGTATCTGAATCTAAACCATTTGTTTCGCATTGATTTGAAGCTAAGCCTTCTACTTTGCACTGATTTGAAACTAAATCATGTGTTTCGCTTGGATTTAAAGCTAACTCGTTTGTTTCGCCTGCACTTGAAGCTATATCATTTATAAGGCACGTATTTGAATCTAAATCATGTGTTTCGCTTGGATTTGAAGCTAACTCAGTTGTTTCGCATGCAGTTGAAGCTAAATCATGTATATCACAAGTATTTGAGGCTAAACCATTTGTTCCGCATAGATTTGAAGCTAAGTCTTCTACTCCGCATTCATTTGAAGCTAAATCATGTGTTCCGCTTGGATTTGAAGCTAACTCAGTAGTTTCGCATGCAGTTGAAGCTAAATCATGTATATCACAAGTATTTGAGGCTAAACCATTTGTTCCGCATAGATTTGAAGCTAAGTCTTCTACTTCGCATTGATTTCAAACTAAATCATGTGTTTAACATGGATTTGTAGCTAACTCGTTTGTTTCGCCTGCATTTGAAGCTATATCACTTAGATTCGCAAGTATGTGAATCTAAATATTTCGTTTTGCATGGTTTTGAATCTAAGCCTTCTACTTCGAATTGATTTGAAGCTTAAACATGTGTTTTGCATGGATTTGTAGCTAACTCGTTTGTTTCGCCTGCACTTGAAGCTATATCATTTATAAGGCAAGTATTTGAATCTAAATCATGTGTTTCGCTTGGATTTAAAGCTAACTCGTTTGTTCCGCCTGCATTTGAAGCTATATCATTTATATCGCAAGCATTTGAAGCTAAACCATTCGTTCCGCATGGATTTGAAGCTAAGCCTTCTACTTCGCATTGATTTGAAGCTAAATCATGTGTTTCGCTTGGATTTGTAACTAACTCGTATGTTTCGCCTGCCTTTTAAGCTATATCATTTATAAGGCAAGTATTTGAAGCTAAATCATTCGTTTCGCATGGATTTGAAGCTAAGCCTACTACTTCGCATTGATATGAAGCTAAATCATTTGTTTCGCATGGATTTGAAGCTAACTCGTTTCTTTCGCCTGCATTTGAAGCTATATCATTTATATCGCAAGTATCTGAAGCTAAACTATCTGTTTCGCATGGATTTGAAGCTAAGCCTTCTACTTTGCATTGATTTCAAATTAAATCATGTGTTTCGCATGGATTTGTAGCTAACTCGTTTCTTTCGCCTGCATTTGAAGCTATATCATTTGTATCGCAAGCATTTGAAGCTAAACCATTCGTTTCGCATGGATTTGAAGCTAAGCCTACTACGTTGCATTGATTGGAAGCTAAATCATGTGTTTCACATGGATCTGAAGCTAACTCGTTTGTTTCGCATGCAGTGGAAGCTAAATCATGTTTATCACAAGTATCTGAATCTAAACCATTCCTTTCGCATTGATTTGAAGCTAAGCCTTCTACTTGGCACTGATTTGAAACTAAATCATGTGTTTCGCTTGGATTTAAAGCTAACTCGTTTGTTCCGCCTGCATTTGAAGCTATATCATTTATATCGCAAGTATTTGAAGCTAAACCATTCGTTTCGCATTGATTTGAAGCTAAGCCTTCTACTTGGCACTGATTTGAAACTAAATCATGTGTTTCGCTTGGATTTAAAGCTAACTCGTTTGTTCCGCCTGCATTTGAAGCTATATCATTTATATCGCAAGTATTTGAAGCTAAACCATTCGTTTCGTATGGATTTGAAGCTAAGTCTCTACTCCGCATTCATTTGAAGCTAAATCATGTGTTTCGCTTGGATTTGTAGCTAACTCGTTTCTTTCGCCTGCATTTGAAGCTATATCATTTGTATCGCAAGCAATTGAAGCTAAACCATTCGGTTCGCATGGATTTGAAGCTAAGCCTTCTACTTCGCATTAATTTGAAAGTAAACCATGTGTTTCGCTTGGATTTGAAGCTAACTCGTTTGTTTCGCATGCAGAGGAAGCTAAATCATGTTTATCACAAGTATCTGAAGCTAAACTATCTGTTTCGCATGGATTTGAAGCTAAGCCTTCTACTTTGCATTGATTTCAAATTAAATCATGTGTTTCGCATGGATTTGTAGCTAACTCGTTTCTTTCGCCTGCATTTGAAGCTATATCATTTGTATCGCAAGCATTTGAAGCTAAACCATTCGTTTCGCATGGATTTGAAGCTAAGCCTTCTACGTTGCATTGATTGGAAGCTAAATCATGTGTTTCACATGGATCTGAAGCTAACTCGTTTGTTTCGCATGCAGTGGAAGCTAAATCATGTTTATCACAAGTATCTGAATCTAAACCATTTGTTTCGCATTGATTTGAAGATAAGCCTTCTACTTGGCACTGATTTGAAACTAAATCATGTGTTTCGCTTGGATTTAAAGCTAACTCGTTTGTTCCGCCTGCATTTGAAGCTATATCATTTATATCGCAAGTATTTGAAGCTAAACCATTCGTTTCGTATGGATTTGAAGCTAAGTCTTCTACTCCGCATTCATTTGAAGCTAAATCATGTGTTTCGCTTGGATTTGAAGCTATGTCGTTTGTTTCGCATGCAGTGGACGCTAAATCATGTTTATTACAAGTATCTGAATCTAAACCATTCCTTTCGCATTGATTTGAAGCTAAGCCTTCTACTTGGCACTGATTTGAAACTAAATCATGTGTTTCGCTTGGAATTAAAGCTAACTCGTTTGTTCCGCCTGCATTTGAAGCTATATCATTTATATCGCAAGTATTTGAAGCTAAACCATTCGTTTCGCATTGATTTGAAGCTAAGCCTTCTACTTGGCACTGATTTGAAACTAAATCATGTGTTTCGCTTGGATTTAAAGCTAACTCGTTTGTTCCGCCTGCATTTGAAGCTATATCATTTATATCGCAAGTATTTGAAGCTAAACCATTCGTTTCGTATGGATTTGAAGCTAAGTCTTCTACTCCGCATTCATTTGAAGCTAAATCATGTGTTTCGCTTGGATTTAAAGCTATCTCGTTTGTTTCGCCTGCATTTGAAGCTATATCATTTATAAGGCAAGTATTTGAATCTAATTCATTCGTTTCGCATGGATTTGAAGCTAAGCCTTCTACTTCGCATTGATTTGAAACTAAATCATGTGTTTCGCTTGGATTTGAAGCTAACTCGTTTGTTTCGCATGCAGTTGAAGCTAAATCATGTCTATCACAAGTATTTGTAGCTAATCCATTTGTTCCGCATGGATTAGAAGACAAGCCTTCTACTTCGCATTGATTTCAAGCTAAATCATGTGTTTCGCACGGATTTGTAGCTAACTCGTTTCTTTCGCCTGCATTTGAAGCTATATCATTTGTATCGCAAGCAATTGAAGCTAAACCATTCGGTTCGCATGGATTTGAAGCTAAGCCTTCTACTTCGCATTAATTTGAAAGTAAACCATGTGTTTCGCTTGGATTTGAAGCTAACTCGTTTGTTTCGCATGCAGAGGAAGCTAAATCATGTTTATCACAAGTATCTGAATCTAAACCATTTGTTCCGCATTGATTTGAAGCTAAGCTTTCTACTTCGCATTGATTTGAAGCTAAATCATGTGTTTCGCTTGGATTTGTAGCTAACTCAGTTGTTTCGCATGCAGTTGAAGCTAAATCATGTATATCACAAGTATTTGAGGCTAAACCATTTGTTCCGCATAGATTTGAAGCTAAGTCTTCTACTCCGCATTCATTTGAAGCTAAATCATGTCTTTCGCTTGGATTTGAAGCTAACTCGTTTGATTCACATGCAGTTGAAGCTAAATCATAAATATCTGAAGCTAAATAATTTGTTTCGCATGCAGTTGAAGTAGAATCATGAATATCACAAGTATTTGAAAATAAACCATTTGTTTCGCGTGGATTTGAAGCTAATCGTTCTTCTCCGCACTGATTTGAAGCTAAATCATGTGTTTTGCTTGAATTTGAAACTAACTCATTTCTTTCGCATGCAGTTGATCCTAAATCATGTATCTCAGAAGTATTAGAGGCTGAACCATATTTATCGCAAGGATTTGAAGCTAAGACTTCTACTTCGCATTGAATTAAAGCTAAATCATGTGTTTCGCTTGGATTTGAAGCTAGCTCGTTTGTTTCGCAAGCAGTTGAAGCTGAATCATGAATATCACAAGTTTTTGAAGATAAACCATTCGTTTCGCATGGATTTGAAGCTAATCGTTCTACTTCGCATTAATTTAAAGCCAAATCATGTGTTTCGTATAGATTTGAATATAACTCGTTTGTTTCGCCTTGCATTTGAAGCTATATCATTTATAAGGAAAGTATTTGAAGCTAAATCATTCGTTTCGCATGGATTTGAAGCTAAGCCTTTTACTTAGCATTGATTTGAAACTAAATCATTTGTTTCGCATGGAATTGAAGTTAACTGGTTTGTATCGCCTGCAATTGAAGCTATATCATTTATATGGCAAGTATTTGAAGCTAAATCATGTGTTTCGCTTGGATTTGAAGCTAACTCAGTAGTTTCGCATGCAGTTGAAACAAAATCATGTATATCACAAGTATTTGAGGCTAAACCATTTGTTCCGCATAGATTTGAAGCTAAGTCTTCTACTTCGCATTGATTTCAAGCTAAATCATGTGTTTCGCATGGATTTGAAGCTAACTCGTTTGTTTCGCCGGCATTGAAGCTATATCATTTATATCGCAAGTATTTGAAGCTAAATCATTCGTTTCGCATGGATTTGAAGCTAAGCCTTCTACTTCGCATTGATTTGAAGCTAAATCATGTGTTTCGCTTGGATTTGTAGCTAACTCAGATGTTTCGCATGCAGTTGAAGCTAAATCATGTATATCACAAGTATTTGAGGCTAAACCATTTGTTCCGCATAGATTTGAAGCTAAGTCTTCTATTCCGCATTCATTTGAAGCTAAATCATGTGTTTCGCTTGGATTTGTAGCTAACTCAGATGTTTCGCATGCAGTTGAAGCTAAATCATGTATATCACAAGTATTTGAGGCTAAACCATTTGTTCCGCATAGATTTGAAGCTAAGTCTTCTATTCTGCATTGATTTGAAGCTTAATCATTTGTTTCGCATGGATCTGAAACTATCACGTTTGTTTCGCATGCAGTTGAAGCTAAATCATGTATATCACATGTATTTGAAGCTAAACCATTTGTTCTGCCTGGATTTGAAGCTAAGCCTTCTACTTGGCATTGATTTGAAGCTAAATAATGTGTATCACATGGATTTGTAGCTTACTCATTTGTTTCGCTGCGTTGAAGCTGTATCACTTATATCGCAAGTATTTGAATCTAAATAATTTGTTTCGCATGAATTTGAAGCTATACTTTCCACATCGCATTCATTTGAAGCTAAATCATGTGTTTCGCTTGGATTTGAAGCTAACTCGTTTGTTTCGCCTGTATTTGAAGCTATATCATTTATAAGGCAAGTATTTGAAGGTAAATCATTCGTTTCGCATGGATTTGAAGCTAAGCCTTCTACTTAGCATTGATTTGAAGCTAAATCATTTGTTTCGCATGGAATTGAAGTTAACTGGTTTGTTTCGCCTGCAATTGAAGCTATATCATTTATATGGCAAGTATTTGAAGCTAAATCATGTGTTCCGCTTGGATTTGAAGCTAACTCAGTAGATTCGCATGCAGTTGAAGCTAAATCATGTATATCACAAGTATTTGAGGCTAAACCATTTGTTCCGCATAGATTTGAAGCTAAGTCTTCTACTTCGCATTGATTTCAAGCTAAATCATGTGTTTCACGTGGATTTGAAGCTAACTCGTTTGTTTCGCCTGCATTTGAAGCTATATCATTTGTATCGCAAGCATTTGAAGCTAATCCATTCGTTTCGCATGGATTTGAAGCTAAACCTTCTACTTCGCATTAATTTGAAACTAAATCATGTGTTTCGCTTGGATTTGAAGCTAACTCGTTTGTTTCGAATGCAGTGGAAGCTAAATCATGTTTATTACAAGTATCTGAATCTAAACCATTTCTTCCGCATTGATTTGAAGCTAAGCCTTCTACTTGGCACTGATTTGAAACTAAATCATGTGTTTCGCTTGGATTTAAAGCTAACTCGTTTGTTCCGCCTGCATTTGAAGCTATATCATTTATATCGCTAGCATTTGAAGCTAAACCATTCGTTTCGCATGGATTTGAAGCTAAGCCTTCTACTTCGCATTGATTTGAAGATAAATCATTTGTTTCGCGTGGAATTGTAGTTGACTGGTTTGTTTCGCCTGCAATTGAAGCTATATCATTTATAAGGCAAGTATTTGAAGCTAAATCATGTGTTTGGCTTGGATTTGAAGCTAACTCGTTTGTTTCGCCTGTATTTGAAGCTATATCATTTATAAGGCAAGTATTTGAAGGTAAATCATTCGTTTCGCATGGATTTGAAGCTAAGTCTTCTACTCCGCATTCATTTGAAGCTAAATCATGTGTTTCGCTTGGATTTGAAGCTAACTCGTTTGTTTCGCCTGCATTTGAAGCTATATCACTTATATTCGCAAGTATTTGAATCTAAATATTTCGTTTCGCATGGATTTGAATCTAAGCCTTCTACTTCGAATTGATTTGAAGCTTAAACATGTGTTTTGCATGGATTTGTAGCTAACTCGTTTGTTTCGCCTGCACTTGAAGCTATATCATTTATAAGGCAAGTATTTGAATCTAAATCATGTGTTTCGCTTGGATTTGAAGCTAACTCAGTTGTTTCCCATGCAGTTGAAGCTAAATCATGTATATCACAAGTATTTGAGGCTAAACCGTTTGTTCCGCATAGATTTGAAGCTAAGTCTTCTACTCCGCATTCATTTGAAGCTAAATCATGTGTTTCGCTTGGTTTTGAAGCTAACTCGTTTGTGTCGCCTGCATTTGAAGCTATATCATTTATAAGGCAAGTATTTGAAGCTAAATCATTCGTTTCGCATGGATTTGAAGCTAACTCGTTTGTTCCGCCTGCATTTTAAGATATATCATTTATAAGGCAAGTATTTTGAAGCTAAATCATTCGTTTCGCATGGATTTGAAGCTAAGCCTACTACTTCGCATTGATATGAAGCTAAATCATTTGTTTCGCATGGATTTGAAGCTAACTCGTTTCTTTCGCCTGCATTTGAAGCTATAACATTTATATCGCAAGTATCTGAAGCTAAACTATCTGTTTCGCATGGATTTGAAGCTAAGCCTTCTACTTTGCATTGATTTCAAATTAAATCATGTGTTTCGCATGGATTTGTAGCTAACTCGTTTCTTTCGCCTGCATTTGAAGCTATATCATTTGTATCGCAAGCATTTGAAGCTAAACCATTCGTTTCGCATGGATTTGAAGCTAAGCCTTCTACTTGGCACTGATTTGAAACTAAATCATGTGTTTCGCTTGGATTTAAAGCTAACTCGTTTGTTCCGCCTGCATTTGAAGCTATATCATTTATATCGCAAGTATTTGAAGCTAAACCATTCGTTTCGTATGGATTTGAAGCTAAGCCTTCTACTTCGCATTGATTTGAAGATAAATCATTTGTTTCGCATGGATTTGTAGTTAACTGGTTTGTTTCGCCTTCAATTGAAGCTATATCATTTATAAGGCAAGTATTTGAAGCTAAATCATGTGTTTCGCTTGGATTTGAAGCTAACTCGTTTGTTTCGCCTGTATTTGAAGCTATATCATTTATAAGGCAAGTATTTGAAGGTAAATCATTCGTTTCACATGGATTTGAAGCTAAGTCTTCTACTCCGCATTCATTTGAAGCTAAATCATGTGTTTCGCTTGGATTTGAAGCTATCTCGTTTGTTTCGCATGCAGTGGACGCTAAATCATGTTTATTACAAGTATCTGAATCTAAACCATTCCTTTCGCATTGATTTGAAGCTAAGCCTTCTACTTGGCACTGATTTGAAACTAAATCATGTGTTTCGCTTGGATTTAAAGCTAACTCGTTTGTTCCGCCTGCATTTGAAGCTATATCATTTATATCGCAAGTATTTGAAGCTAAACCATTCGTTTCGTATGGATTTGAAGCTAAGTCTTCTACTCCGCATTCATTTGAAGCTAAATCATGTGTTTCGCTTGGATTTGAAGCTATCTCGTTTGTTTCGCATGCAGTGGACGCTAAATCATGTTTATTACAAGTATCTGAATCTAAACCATTCGTTTCGCACTGATTTGAAGCTAAGCCTTCTACTTGGCACTGATTTGAAACTAAATCATGTGTTTCGCTTGGATTTAAAGCTAACTCGTTTGTTCGGCCTGCATTTGAAGCTATATCATTTATATCGCAAGTATTTGAAGCTAAACCATTCGTTTCGTATGGATTTGAAGCTAAGTCTTCTACTCCGCATTCATTTGAAGCTAAATCATGTGTTTCGCTTGGATTTGAAGCTATCTCGTTTGTTTCGCCTGCATTTGAAGCTATATCATTTATAAGGCAAGTATTTGAATCTAATTCATTCGTTTCGCATGGATTTGAAGCTAAGCCTTCTACTTCGCATTGATTTGAAACTAAATCATGTGTTTCGCTTGGATTTGAAGCTAACTCGTTTGTTTCGCATGCAGTTGAAGCTAAATCATGTCTATCACAAGTATTTGTAGCTAATCCATTTGTTCCGCATGGATTAGAAGACAAGCCTTCTACTTCGCATTGATTTCAAGCTAAATCATGTGTTTCGCACGGATTTGTAGCTAACTCGTTTCTTTCGCCTGCATTTGAAGCTATATCATTTGTATCGCAAGCAATTGAAGCTAAACCATTCGGTTCGCATGGATTTGAAGCTAAGCCTTCTACTTCGCATTAATTTGAAAGTAAACCATGTGTTTCGCTTGGATTTGAAGCTAACTCGTTTGTTTCGCATGCAGAGGAAGCTAAATCATGTTTATCACAAGTATCTGAATCTAAACCATTTGTTCCGCATTGATTTGAAGCTAAGCTTTCTACTTCGCATTGATTTGAAGCTAAATCATGTGTTTCGCTTGGATTTGTAGCTAACTCAGTTGTTTCGCATGCAGTTGAAGCTAAATCATGTATATCACAAGTATTTGAGGCTAAACCATTTGTTCCGCATAGATTTGAAGCTAAGTCTTCTACTCCGCATTCATTTGAAGCTAAATCATGTCTTTCGCTTGGATTTGTAGCTAACTCGTTTGATTCACATGCAGTTGAAGCTAAATCATAAATATCTGAAGCTAAATAATTTGTTTCGCATGCAGTTGAAGTAGAATCATGAATATCACAAGTATTTGAAAATAAACCATTTGTTTCGCGTGGATTTGAAGCTAATCGTTCTACTCCGCACTGATTTGAAGCTAAATCATGTGTTTTGCTTGAATTTGAAACTAACTCATTTCTTTCGCATGCAGTTGATCCTAAATCATGTATCTCAGAAGTATTAGAGGCTGAACCATATTTATCGCAAGGATTTGAAGCTAAGACTTCTACTTCGCATTGAATTAAAGCTAAATCATGTGTTTCGCTTGGATTTGAAGCTAGCTCGTTTGTTTCGCAAGCAGTTGAAGCTGAATCATGAATATCACAAGTTTTTGAAGATAAACCATTCGTTTCGCATGGATTTGAAGCTAATCGTTCTACTTCGCATTAATTTAAAGCTAAATCATGTGTTTCGTATAGATTTGAATATAACTCGTTTGTTTCGCCTTGCATTTGAAGCTATATCATTTATAAGGAAAGTATTTGAAGCTAAATCATTTGTTTCGCATGGATTTGAAGCTAAGCCTTTTACTTAGCATTGATTTGAAACTAAATCATTTGTTTCGCATGGAATTGAAGTTAACTGGTTTGTATCGCCTGCAATTGAAGCTATATCATTTATATGGCAAGTATTTGAAGCTAAATCATGTGTTTCGCTTGGATTTGAAGCTAACTCAGTAGTTTCGCATGCAGTTGAAACAAAATCATGTATATCACAAGTATTTGAGGCTAAACCATTTGTTCCGCATAGATTTGAAGCTAAGTCTTCTACTTCGCATTGATTTCAAGCTAAATCATGTGTTTCGCATGGATTTGAAGCTAACTCGTTTGTTTCGCCGGCATTGAAGCTATATCATTTATATCGCAAGTATTTGAAGCTAAATCATTCGTTTCGCATGGATTTGAAGCTAAGCCTTCTACTTCGCATTGATTTGAAGCTAAATCATGTGTTTCGCTTGGATTTGTAGCTAACTCAGATGTTTCGCATGCAGTTGAAGCTAAATCATGTATATCACAAGTATTTGAGGCTAAACCATTTGTTCCGCATAGATTTGAAGCTAAGTCTTCTATTCCGCATTCATTTGAAGCTAAATCATGTGTTTCGCTTGGATTTGTAGCTAACTCAGATGTTTCGCATGCAGTTGAAGCTAAATCATGTATATCACAAGTATTTGAGGCTAAACCATTTGTTCCGCATAGATTTGAAGCTAAGTCTTCTATTCCGCATTGATTTGAAGCTTAATCATTTGTTTCGCATGGATCTGAAACTATCACGTTTGATTCGCATGCAGTTGAAGCTAAATCATGTATATCACATGTATTTGAAGCTAAACCATTTGTTCTGCCTGGATTTGAAGCTAAGCCTTCTACTTGGCATTGATTTGAAGCTAAATAATGTGTATCACATGGATTTGTAGCTTACTCATTTGTTTCGCTGCGTTGAAGCTGTATCACTTATATCGCAAGTATTTGAATCTAAATAATTTGTTTCGCATGAATTTGAAGCTATACTTTCCACATCGCATTGATTTGTAGCTATATCATGTGTTTCGCTTGGACTTGAAGCTAACTCGTTTGTTCCGCATGCAGTAGAAGCTAAATCATGTACAGCACAAATGATTGTAGCTAAACCATTTGTGTGGCATGGATTTGAAGCTAAGCCTTCTACTTCGTATTGATTTGAAGCTAAATCATATGTTTCGCTTGGATTGGAAGCTAACTCGTTTGTTTCGCATGCAGTCGAAGCTAAATCATGTATATCACAAGTATTTGAAGCTGGTCCAGTTGTTTCGCGCAGCTCCAAATCCATGCGAAACAAATGATTTAGCTTCAAAACAATACAACGTAGAAGGCTTAGCTTCAAATCCATGCGGAACAAATGATTTAGCTTCAAATACTTGTGATATATGTGATATAGATTCAACTGCAGGAGTAACAAACGAAATAGCTTCAAATCCATGCGAAACATATGATTTAGCTTCAAACACTTGTGATATAAGTGATATATCTTCAAATGCAGGCGAAACACACGAGTTAGCTTCAATCAAAACGAAACAGATGATTTAGCTTTAAATCCATACGAAACGCGTGATTTGGCTTCAAATTCATACGAAATACATGGTTTAGATACAAATACTTGTGATATACATAATTTAGATTCAACTGCATGCGAAACAAAAGTGTTAGCCTCAAATCCAAGCGAAACACATGATTTAGCTTCAAATCAATGAGAAGTAGAAGACGTATCTTCAAATCCATGCGACACAAATTATTTAGCTTCAAATGCTAGCGATATAAATGATATAGGTTCAATTGCATGCGAAACAAACTAGTGAGCTTCAAATCCAAGCGAAACACATGATTTAGCATCAAATCAATGCGAAGTATATGGCGTAGCTACAAATCCGTGCGAAACACATGGTTTAGCTTCACATACTTGCGATATACATGATTTAGCTTCAACTGCATGCGAAACATACGAGTTAGCTTCAAATCCATGCGAAACACATGATTTAGCTTCAAATCAATGCGAAGTAGAACGAATAGCTTCAAATCCATGCGACACAATTGATTTCGCTTCAAATACATGCGATATAGTTAATATAGCCTTAAATGCAGGCGAATCAAAGGAGTTAGCTCCGAATAGAGGCTCAAAAAATTGTTTAGCTTAGGATACTTATGATATACATGATTCCGCTTCAACTGCCTGCGAAACAAACGAGTTAGCCTCAAATCCAAGCGAAACACATGATTTTGCTGCAAATCAAAGCGATGTGGAAGGCTTAGCTTCAAATCCACGCGAAACAAATAATTTAGCTTCAAACACTTGTGATATAAGTGATATAGCTTCAAATGCAGGCGAAACACACGAGTTAGCTTCAATCAAAACGAAACACATGATTTAGCTTTAAATCCATACCAAACACGTGATTTGGCTTCAAACTCATACGAAATACATCGTTTAGATACAAATGCTTGTGATATACATAATTTAGATTCAACTGCATGCGAAACAAAAGTGTTAGCCTCAAATCCAAGCGAAACACATGATTTAGCTTCAAATCAATGCGAAGTAGAAGACATAGCTTCAAATCCATGCGACACAAATTATTCAGCTTCAAATACTAGCGATATAAATGATATAGATTCAACTGCATGCGAAACGAACGGGTTAGCTTCAAATCCGTGAGAAACACGTGGTTTAGCTTCAAATTCATGCGAATCAAATGGTTCAGTTTCAAATACTTGTGAAAAACATGATTTAGCTTCAACTGCATGCGAAACACATGTTTTAGCTTAATATTCATGCGAAACGAATGGTTCAGCACCAACTACTTGTAATATACATGATTTAGCTTCAACTGCATGTGAATCAAACGTGTTTGCTTAAGCTCCAAGCGAACCAATGATTTAGCCTTAAATCAATGCGATGTAGAAGGTTTTGCTTCAAATAAATGAGAAACAAATTATTTAGCTTCAGATACTTGCGATATAAATTATATAGCTTCAAATGCAGGAGGAACAAACGAGTTAGCTCCAAATCTATGCGAAACACATGATTTAGCTGCAAATTCATCCGAAACAGATGGTATAGCTGCATATTCTTGCGAATCAAATGGCTTAGCTTCAGACACTTGTGATATACATGATGTAGCTTTAAATGCAAGCGGAACAAACGAGTTAGCTTCAAATACGTGCGAAACACATGATTATGCTTCAAATCAATGCGAAGTAGAATGCTTAACTTCAATTCCATGCCAATCAAAATGTTTAGCTTCAAATACTTGTGATATACATAATTTGGCTTGAACTGCAGTCGTAATAAACGAGTTTGCTTGAAATCCAAGCAAAACACATGATTTAGCTTCAAATCAATGCGAAGTAGAAGGCTTAGCTTCAAATCCATGCGACACGAATGATTTAGCTTCAAATACTTGTGATATACATGATTTAGCTTGAACTGCATTCGTAATAAACGAGTTAGCTTAAAATCCAAGCAAAACAAATGATTTAGCTTCAAATCCAAGCGAAACACTTTATATAGCTTCAAATCAATGCGAAGTAGAAGGATTAGCTTCAAATCCGTGCGGAACAAACGATTGAACATCAAACACTTCGGATATAGGTGATATAGCTTCAGCTGCATGCGAATCAAAGTAGTTAGCTTCAAGTCCATGCGAAACACATGATTTAGCTGCAAATCAATGCCATGTAGAAGGTTTAACTTCAAATCCATGCGAAACAAATGATTTAGCATCAGATACTTGTTATATAAGTGATATAGCTTCAAATGCAGGGGAAACAAACGAGATAGCTTCAAATCCAAGCGAAACACATGATTTAGCTTCAAATCAAAGGGATGTAGAAGGTTTAGCTTCAAATCCATGGGAAACAAATGATTTAGCTACAGATGCTGGCGATATAAGTGATATAGCTTCAAATGCTGACGAAACAAACGGGTTAGCTTCAACTCCATGCGAAACATATGATTTAGCTTCAAATCAATAAGATGTAGCAGGTTTAGGTTGAAATCAATGCGATGTAGAAGGTTTAACTTCACATTCATGCGACACAAATGATTTAGCGTCCGATACTTGCGATATAAGTGATATAGCCTCAAATGCAGAGGAAGCAAACGAGTTAGCTTCAAATTCATGCAAAACACACGATTAAGTTTCAGATCAATTATATGTAGACGGTTCAGCTTAAAAAACAATGCGACACAAATGATTTAGCTTCAGATACTTGCGATATGAGTGATATAGCATCAAAAGCAGACGAAACAAACGAGTTAGCTTCAAATACACGCGAAACACATGATATAGCTGCAAATCAATGCGATGTAGAAGGTTTAGCTTCAAATCCACGCGAAACAAATGACATAGCTTCAAACACTTGGGAAATAAGTTGTATAGCTTCAAATGCAGACGAATAAAAGCTTCAAAATCCATGCGATACACATGATGTAGCTTCAAATCAATGCGAAGTAGAAGGATTAGCTTCAAATCCATGCGAAACACATTATTTAGCTGCAAATCAGTGCGAAGTAGAAGGCTCAGGTTCAAATCCATGCGATTCAAATGGTTCATCTTCAAATACTTGTGAAAGACATGATTTAGCTTGAACTGCATGCGGAACATACGAGTAACCTTCAAAATCCATGCGATACACATGATGTACCTTCAAATCAGTGCGAAGTAGAAAGATAGGCTTGAAAACCGAGCGGAACAAACGATTGAACTTCAAACACTTCGGATATAGGTGATATAGCATCAGCTGCATGCGAATCAAACGAGTTAGCTTCAAGTCCATGCGAAACACATGATTTAGCTGCAAATCAATGCGATGTAGAAGTTTTAACTTCAAATCCATGCGAAACAAATGATTTAGCTTCAGAGGCTTGCGATAAAAGTGATATAGCTTCACATCCTGACGAAACAAACGGGTTAGCTTCAACTCCATGCGAAACACATGATTTAGCTTCAAATCAATAAGATGTAGCAGGTTTAGTTTCAAATCAATGCGATGTAGAAGATGTAGCTTCAAATCCATGCGACGCAATTGATTTAGCGTCAGATACTTGCGATATAAATGATATAGCTTCAAATGCAGGGGAAACAAATGAGTTAGCTTCAAATTCATGCAAAACACACGATTAAGCTTCAAATCAATGATATGTAGAAGGCTTAGCTTAAAATACAATGCGACACAATGCTTCAGATACTTGCGATATGAGTGATATAGCTTCAAATCAATGGGATGTAGACGATTTAGCTTCAAATCCAAGCGATACACATGATTTAGCTTCAAATACTTGCGACATAAGTGATATAGCGTCAAATACAGGCGAAACAAACGAGTTAGCTTCAAATCCACGCGAAACACGTGATTTAGCTTCCAATTAATGCGAAGTAGAAGGCTTTGTTTCAAATCCATGCGAAACAAATGGTTTAGCTTCAAATACTTGTGATGTACATTATTTAGATTTAACTGCATGCGCAACGAACGAGTTAGCTTCAAATCCATGCGATACACAAGATTTAGCTTCAAATCAATGCGATGTAGAAGGTTCAGCTTCAAATCCATGCGACATATATGATTTAGCTTCAAATACTTGCGATATAAGTGATATAGCTTCTAAAGCTCGAGGAACAAACGAGGTATATTCAATTCCATGCGAAACAAATGATTTAGCTTCAAATCAATGCGAAGTAGAAGGCTTTGTTTCAAATCCATGCGAAACAAATGGTTTAGCTTCAAATACTTGTGATGTACATTATTTAGATTTAACTGCATGCGCAACGAACGATTTAGCTTCAAATCCATGCGATACACAAGATTTAGCTGCAAATCAATGTGATGTAGAAGGTTCAGCTTCAAATCCATGCGACACATATGATTTAGCTTCAAATACTTGCGATATAAGTGATATAGCTTCAAAAGCTGGAGGAACAAACGAGGTATCTTCAATACCATGCGAAACAAATTATGTAGCTTCAAATCAATGCGATGTAGAAGGCTTAGCTTCAAATCCATGCAAAGCAAATGGTTTAGCTACAAATACTTGTGATATACATTAGTTAGCTACAACTGCAACGAAACGAACGAGTTAGTTTCAAATCCATGCGAAACACACGATTTATCTTCAAATCAATGCGATGTAGAAGGTTTAGCTTCAAATCCATGCAAAACACGTGATTTAACGTCCAATTAATGCGAAGTAGAAGGCTTAGCTGCAAATCCATGCGAAACAAATGGTTTAGCTACAAATACTTGTGATATACAATTATTTAGCTACAACTGCATGCGAAATGAACGAGTTAGCTTCAAATCCATACGAAACACACGATTTAGCTTCAAATCAACGCGATGTAGAAGGTTTAGCTTCAAATCCAAGCGAAACACATGATTTAGCTTCAAATACTTGCGATATAAGTAATCTAGCTTCAAATACAGGCGAAACGAACGAGTTAGCTTCGAATCCATGCGAAACACATGATTCAGCTGCAAATCAATGCGATGTAGAAGGTTTAGCTTCAAATCCATGCCAAACACATGATTTAGATTCAAATCCATGGGATGTAGAAGGTTTAGTTTCAAATCCATGCGAAACACATGATTTAGCTGCAAATCAATGCGATGTAGAAGGTTTAGCTTCAAATCCATGCGATACACCAGATTTAGCTTCAAATCAATGCGAAACACATGATTTAGCTGCAAATCAATGTGATTTAGAAGGTTCAGCTTCAAATCCATGCGACACATATGATTTAGCTTCAAATACTTGCGATATGAGTGATATAGCTTCAAAAGCTGGAGGAACAAACGAGGTATCTTCAATACCATGCGAAACAAATTATGTAGCTTCAAATCAATGCGATGTAGAAGGCTTAGCTTCAAATCCAAGCGAAAGAAATAATTTAGCATCAGATACTTGCGATATAAGTGATATAGCTTCAAATGCAGGGGAAACAAACGAGTTAGCTTCAAATCTACGCAAAACACATGATTAAGCTTCAAATCAATGCTATGTAGAAGGTTTAGCTTCAAATCCAAGCTAAACAAATGATTTAGCTTCAGATACTTGCGATATAAGTGATATAGCCTCAAATGCAGACGAAACAAACGAGTTAGCTTGAAATCTAAGCGAAAGAAATGATTTAGCTTGAAATCGATGCGATAGAGATGGCTTAGCATCAAAGGCGAGCGAAACACATGATTTAGCTTCAAATCAATGCGATGTAGAAGGTTTAGCTTCAAATCAATAAGAGGTAGAAGGTTTAGCTTCAAATCAATAGAATGTAGAAGGTTTAGCTTCAAATCAATGCGATGTAGAAGGTTTAGCTTCAAATCCATACGAAACACATGATTTAGCTTCAAATCAATTCGAAGGACAAGGCTTAGATTCAAATCCATGCGAAACAAATGATTTAGCTTCAAATCAATGCGAAACACATGATTTAGCTTCAAATCGATGCGAAGTATATGGCGTAGCTACAAATCCGTGCGAAACACATGGTTTAGCTTCACATACTTGCGATATACATGATTTAGCTTCAACTGCATGCGAAACATACGAGTTAGCTTCAAATCCATGCGAAACACATGATTTGGCTTCAAATCAATGCGAAGTAGAAGGAATAGCTTCAAATCCATGCGACACAATTGATTTCGCTTCAAATACATGCGATATAGTTAATATAGCCTTAAATGCAGGCGAATCAAAGGAGTTAGCTCCGAATAGAGGCTCAAAAAATTGTTTAGCTTAGGATACTTATGATATACATGATTCCGCTTCAACTGCCTGCGAAACAAACGAGTTAGCCTCAAATCCAAGCGAAACACATGATTTTGCTGCAATTCAAAGCGATGTGGAAGGCTTAGCTTCAAATCCACGCGAAACAAATGATTTAGCTTCAAACACTTGTGATATAAGTGATATAGCTTCAAATGCAGGCGAAACACACGAGTTAGCTTCAATCAAAACGAAACACATGATTTAGCTTTAAATCCATACCAAACACGTGATTTGGCTTCAAACTCATACGAAATACATGGTTTAGATACAAATGCTTGTGATATACATAATTAAGATTCAACTGCATGCGAAACAAAAGTGTTAGCCTCAAATCCAAGCGAAACACATGATTTAGCTTCAAATCAATGCGAAGTAGAAGACATAGCTTCAAATCCATGCGACACAAATTATTCAGCTTCAAATACTAGCGATATAAATGATATAGATTCAACTGCATGCGAAACGAACGGGTTAGCTTCAAATCCGTGAGAAACACGTGGTTTAGCTTCAAATTCATGCGAATCAAATGGTTCAGTTTCAAATACTTGTGAAAAACATGATTTAGCTTCAACTGCATGCGAAACACATGTTTTAGCTTAATATTCATGCGAAACGAATGGTTCAGCACCAACTACTTGTAATATACATGATTTAGGTTCAACTGCATGTGAATCAAACGTGTTTGCTTAAGCTCCAAGCGAACCAATGATTTAGCCTTAAATCAATGCGATGTAGAAGGTTTTGCTTCAAATAAATGAGAAACAAATTATTTAGCTTCAGATACTTGCGATATAAATTATATAGCTTCAAATGCAGGAGGAACAAACGAGTTAGCTCCAAATCTATGCGAAACACATGATTTAGCTGCAAATTCATCCGAAACACATGGTTTAGCTGCATATTCTTGCGAATCAAATGGCTTAGCTTCAGACACTTGTGATATACATGATTTACCTTAACTGCATGCGAAACAAACGTGTTAGCTTGAAATCCATGCGAAACACATGATTTAGCTTCAAATCAACGCGAAGTAGAAGGCTTAGCTTCAAATCCATGAGAAACAAATGATTTAGGTTCAGATACTTGCGATGTAAGTGATGCAAATTCAAATGCCGGCGAAACAAACGAGTTAGCTTCGAATCCATGCGAAACACATGATTTAGCTTCAAATCAATGTGAAGTAGAACGTTTAACTCCAAATCCGTGCGAAACAAATCATTTAGCTTCAGATACTTGCGATACAAGGGATATAGCATCAAATGCAGGCGAAACGAACGAGATAGCATCATATCCATGCGAAACAAATGATTTAGCTTCAAATACTTGTGATATAATTGATATAGCTCCAAATGCAGACGAATCAAACGAGTTCGCTTTAAAATCCATGCGATACACATGATTTAGCTTAAAATCAATGCGAAGTTGAAGGATTAGCTTCAAATCCATGCAAAACAAATGGTTTAACACAGGAACTTGCGTTATAAGTGATGTAGCTTCAAATGCAGGCGACACAAACGAGATAGATTCAAATCCATGCGAAACACATGATTTAGCTTCAAATCAATGCTAAGTAGATGGCATGGCTTCAAACCCATGCAAAACGAATGATTCAGCTTCAAATACTTGCCTTATAAATGATATAGTTTCAAGTGCAGTCCAAACAAACAAGGTAGCTTCAAATCCATGCAAAACGCATGATTAAGCTTCAAATGCATGTGAAACACATGATTTAGTTTCAAATTCATGGGAAACACGTGGTTTAGCAAATACTTGTGATATACATGATTTAGCTACAACTGCAGGCGAAACAAACGAGTTAGCTTCAAATCCAAGCGATACACATGATTTAGCTTCAAATCAACACGAAGTAGTAGGCTTAGCGTCAAATCCATGCGAAACAGATGGTTTAGCTTCAAATACTTGCAATATAAATGTTATAGCTACAAATGCAGGCGAAACAAACGAGTTAGCTACAAATCCAAGCGGAAAACATGATTCAGCTTCAAGTCAATGCGATGTAGAAGGCTTAGCTTCGAATCCATGAGAAACAAGTGATTTATCTTCAGATACTTGCGATATAAGTGTTGTAGCTTCAAATGCAGGCGAAACAAACGAGATAGATTCAAATCCATGCGTAACAAATGATTTAGCTTCAAAACAATGCGAAGTAGTCCGCTTAGCGTCAAATCCATGCGAAACGAATGATTTAGCAACAAATACTTGCGAATATATGGGATACAGCTTCAAATGCATGCGAAACAAACGAGTTAGCTTCCAATACTTGCGATATAAATGAAACAGCATCAAATGCAGACAAAACAAACGAGTTAGCTTCACATACGTGCGAAACACATGATTTAGCTTCCAATCAATGCGAAGTAGATGGTATAGCATCTAATCCATGCGAAACAAATGGATTAGCATCAAATACTTCTGATGTACATGATTTAGCTTCAACTGCATGCGAAGCAAACGAGTTAGCTTCAAATCCAAGCGAAACACATGATTTAACTTCAAATCAATGCGGAGTAGAAGGCTTAGCTTCAAATCCATGCGAAACAAATAATTTTTTTCAAGTTCTTGCGATACAAGTGATATAGATACGTATGCAGGCGAAACAAACGAGTTAGCTTCAAATCCAAGCGAAACACATGATTATCTTCAAATCAAAGCGGAGTAGAAGGCTTAGCTTTAAATCAATGCGAAGCAACAGGTTTATCTTCAAATACTTCTGATATTCATGATTTAACTTCAACTGCATGCGAAACAAACTAGTTAGTTCATATCGAAGCGAAACACAATATTTACGTTCAAATCAATGCGATGTAGACGGATTAGCTTCAAACCCATGCGAAACACATGTTTTAGCTTCAAATCAATTCGAAGTATACGGATTAGATTCAAATACACGCGAAACAAATGGATTAACTATAAATACTTGTGATATACGTTATTTAGATTCAACTGCATGCGCAACAAACGAGTTAGCTTCAAATCCATGCGGAACAAATGATTTATCTTCAAATACTTGCGATATATGTGATATAGATTCAACTGCAGGAGCAACAAACGCGAGAGCTTCAAGTCCATGCGAAACACATGATTTAGCTTCAAATTCGTGTATGATTTAGTTTCAAATATTTGCGAATTGAAGCGATACAGCTTCAAATGCATGCGAAACAAATGACTTAGCTTCAGATACTTGCGATATAAATGATATAGCTTCAAATGCAGGCGAAACAATCGAGTTAGCTACAAATCCATGTGAAATACATGATTCAGCTTCAAATCAATACGATGTAGAAGGCTTAGGTTCAAATCCAAGCGACTCAAATGATTTAGCTTCAAATACTTGCGATATAAATGATATAGCTTCAAATGCAGGCGAAACAAACGAGATAGCTTCAAATCCAAGAGAAACACATGACTTAGCTTCTAATCAATGAGAAGTAGAAGGCTTAGCCTCAAATCCATGCGAAACATATGATTTAGCTTCCAATCAATGCAAAGTAGAAGGCTTAGCTTCAAATCCATGCGAAGCAGGTGGTTTAGCTTCAAATACTTGCGATATTAATGATATAGCTTCAAATGCAGGCGGAACGAACGAGTTATCTTCAAATCCATGCGAAACACATGATTTAGCTTCCAATCAATGCAAAGTAGAAGGCTTAGGTTCAAAACCATGCGAAACAGATGGGTTAGCTTCAAATAGTTGCGATATAAATGATATAGCTGAAAATGCAGGCGAAACAAACGAGTTAGCTTCAAATCCATGCGAAACAAATGAATTAGCGTCAAATACTTGAGTTATAAATGATATAGCTTCTAATCCATGCGAAACTCACGATTTAGTTTCAAATCAATGCGAACTATATATTTTAGATTCAAATCCATGCCAAACAAATAATTTAGATTCAGATACTTGGGATATATGTGATATAGCTTCAAATGCAGACGAAACAAAACGAGTTAGCTTCAAAATCCATGGGATACAAATGACTTAGCTTCAACTCAATGCGAAGTAGAAGGCTTAGCTTCAAATCCATGCGAAACAAATGATTTTTCTTCAAATCAATACGAAGTAGAAGGCTTTGCTTCAAATGCTTGCGAATCAAATGGTTTAGCTTCAAATACTCACGACCTAATGAAGTAGGTTCAACTGCATGCGAAACAAACGAGTTAGCTTCAAATCCAAGCGAAACACATGACTTAGCTTCAAATCAATGCGAAGTAAAAGGCTTAGCTTCGAATCCGTGCGAAACAAATGATTCAGCTTCAAATAATTCGATATAATTGATTTAGCTTCAAATGCAGACGTAACAAACGAGTTAGCTTCAAATCCAAGCGAAACACATGATTTAACTTCAAATCAATGCGATGCAGATGGATTAGCTTCAAATCCATGCGAAACAAATGATTTTTTTCAATTTCTTGCGATACAAGTGATATAGATTCGTATGCAGGCGAAACAATCGAGTTAGCTTCAAATCCAAGCGAAACACATGATTTAGCTTCAATTTCATGCGAAGCAGAAGGCTTAGCTTCAAATCCATGCGAAACGAATGGTTTAGCTTCAAATACTTGCGAATTTAAGTGATATAGCTTCTTAATGCAGGCGAAACAATCGAGTTAGCTTCAAATCAATGCGAAGTAGAAGGCTTATCTTCAAATCAATTCGGAACAAATGGTTCAGCTTCAAAAACTTGCGATATATATGAAGGAGATTCAAATACAGTCAACACAAATGAGCTAGCTTCAAATCCAAGCGAAACACAAGATTTGATTTAGTTTCAAATCAATTCCTAGTAGAAGGATTAGTTTCAAATCCATGCAAAACAAATGGTTCAGCTTCAAATACTTGCGATATAAATGAAGTAGCTTCAAATACAGTCAACACAAACGAGCTAGCTTCAAATCCAAGCGAAACAAATGATATTTTTCAAGTCCTTGCGATACAATTGATATAGATTCGTATGCAGGCGAAACAAACGAGTTAGCTTCAAATCCAAGCGAAACACATGATTTAACTTCAAATCAATGCGGAGTAGAAGGCTTAACTTCAAATCAATGCGACACAACTGATTTAGCTTCGAATACTTGCGATATTATTGAAACAGCTTCAAATGCAGACAACACAATCGAGTTAGATTCAAATCCATCCGAAACGCATGATATAGCTTCAAATTCAAGCGAAACACATGATTTAGCTTCAAATCAATGCAAAGTAGAAGGCTTAGCTTCAAATCCATGCGAAACAGATGGGTTAGCTTCAAATAGTTGCGATATAAATGATATAGCTGAAAATGCAGGCGAAACAAACGAGTTAGCTTCAAATCCATGCGAAACAAATGATTTAGCGTCAAATACTTGCGTTATAAATGATATAGCTTCTAATCCATGCGAAACTCACGATTTAGCTTCAAATCAATGCGAACTAGATGTTTTAGATTCAAATCCATGCCAAACAAATAATTTAGATTCAGATACTTGGGATATATGTGATATAGCTTCAAATGCAGACGAAACAAAACGAGTTAGCTTCAAAATCCATGCGATACAAATGACTTAGCTACAACTCAATGCGAAGTAGAAGGCTTAGCTTCAAATCCATGCGAAACAAATGATTTTTCTTCAAATCAATACGAAGTAGAAGGCTTAGCTTCAAATGCTTGCGAAACAAATGATTTTTCTTCAAATCAATACGAAGTAGAAGGCTTAGCTTCAAATCCATGCGAAACGAATGGTTTAGCTTCAAATACTTGCGAATTTAAGTGATATAGCTTCTTAATGCAGGCGAAACAATCGAGTTAGCTTCAAATCAATGCGAAGTAGAAGGCTTATCTTCAAATCCATTCGAAACAAATGGTTCAGCTTCAAAAACTTGCGATATAAATGAAGTAGATTCAAATACAGTCAACACAAACGAGCTAGCTTCAAATCCAAGCGAAACACAAGATTTGATTTAGTTTCAAATCAATTCCTAGTAGAAGGATTAGTTTCAAATCCATGCAAAACAAATGGTTCAGCTTCAAATACTTGCGATATAAATGAAGTAGCTTCAAATACAGTCAACACAAACGAGCTAGCTTCAAATCCAAGCGAAACACAAGATTTATCTTCATATCAACGCGAAGTAGAAGTCTTAGCTTCAAATCCATGCGACACAACTGATGTAGCTTCGAATACTTGAGATATTATTGAAACAGCTTCAAATGCAGACGACACAATCGAGTTAGCATCAAATCCATGCAAAACGAATGATATTGCTTCAAATTCAAGCGAAACACATGATTTAGCTTCAAATCAATGTGAAGTAGAAGGCTTATCTTCAAATCCATGAGGAACGAAAGATTTAGCTTCAAATACTTGCGAATATAAGTGATATAGCTTCAAAGGCAGGCGAAACAAACGAGTTAGATTCACATCCATGCCAAACACATGATTTAGCTTCAAATTCTTGCGAAACACAAAGTTCAGCTTCAAATTCATGCAAAACAAATGGTTTAGCTTCTAATACTTGCGATATAATTGAAACAGCTTCAAATGCAGACAAAACAAACGAGTTAGCTTCACATCAGGGCGAAACAAATGATTTAGCTTCATATCAAAGCGAAACACATGATTTGGTTTCAAATCAACGCGATGTAGAAGGTTTAGCTTCAAATCTGTATGAAACAAATGATTTAGCTTCAAATACTCTCGATATTAGTGATATAGCTTCAATTGCAGGCAGAACAAACGAGTTATCTTCAAATCCATGCGAAACACATGATTTAGCTTCAAATTCATGCGAAACAAACGAGTTAGCTTCAAATCCATGCGATACACATGATCTACCTTCAAATCAATGCGACGTAGAAGGCTTAGTTACAAATACATGTGAAACAATTGATTTATCTTCAGATAACTGCGACATAAGTGATATTGCTTCAAATGCAGGCGTAACAAACGAGTTAGCTTCAAATCCATGCAAAACACAGGATTAAGCTTCAAATCCATGGGAAACAAATCATTTAGCTTCAAATCAATGCGATGTAGAAGGCTTAGCTTCGAATCCATGAGAAACAAGTGATTTAGCTTCAGATACTTGCAATATAATTGATATAGCTTCAACTGCAGGCGAGTTAGCTTCCAATCCATGCAAAACACATTTTTTAGCTTCAAATCAATGCGAAGTGGAAGGCTCAGCTTCAAATCCATGCGAAACTAATGATTTAGCTTCAAATACTTGTGATATACATGATTTATCTTCAAATGCAGGCGAAGCACAAGAGTTAGCTTCAAATCCATGCGAAACACATGATTTAGCTTCAAATAAATGCGACGTAGAATGATTAGCTTCAAATCCACGCTAATCAAATGGTTTAGCTTCAAATACCTCTGATAAACATGATTTAGCTTCAACTGCATGAGAAACCATCGTGTAAGCTTCAAATCAATGCGAAGTAGAAGCCTCAGCTTCAAATCCATGCGAAACAATTGTTTTAGCTTCAAATACCTCTGATATACATGATTTAGCTTCAACTACATGCGAAACAATCGAGTTAGCTTCAAATCCATGCGAAACACATGATTTAGCTTCAATTTCATGCGTAGCAGAAGGCTTAGCTTCAAATCCATGCGAAACGAATGGTTTAGCTTCAAATACTTGCGATATAAGTGATATAGCTTCAAAAGCTGGAGGAACAAACGAGGTATCTTCAATACCATGCGAAACAAATTATGTAGCTTCAAATCAATGCGATGTAGAAGGCTTAGCTTCAAATCCATGCAAAGCAAATGGTTTAGCTACAAATACTTGTGATATACATTAGTTAGCTACAACTGCAACGAAACGAACGAGTTAGTTTCAAATCCATGCGAAACACACGATTTATCTTCAAATCAATGCGATGTAGAAGGTTTAGCTTCAAATCCATGCAAAACACGTGATTTAACGTCCAATTAATGCGAAGTAGAAGGCTTAGCTGCAAATCCATGCGAAACAAATGGTTTAGCTACAAATACTTGTGATATACATTATTTAGCTACAACTGCATGCGAAATGAACGAGTTAGCTTCAAATCAATAATATGAAGCAGGTTTAGTTTCAAATCAATTCGATGTAGAAGATTTAGCTTCAACTCCATGCGACACAATTGATTTAGCGTCAGATACTTGCGATGTTAGTGATATAGCTTCAAATGCAGGGGAAACAAACGAGTTAGCTTCAAATTCATGGAAAACACACAATTAAGCTTCAAGTCAATGATATGTAGAAGGTTTAGCTTAAAAAACAATGCGACACAATGCGGCAGATATTTGCGATATGAGTGATATAGCTTCAAATGCAGACGAAAAAAACGAGTTAGCTTCAAATTCAAGCGGAACACATGATTTAGCTTCAAATTAATGCGAAGTAGAGGGCTTAGCATCAAATCCATGCGATACGAATGATTTAGCTTCAAATACTTGCGATATGAATGAAACAGCTTCAAATGCAGACAAAACAAACGAGTTAGCTTCACATCCGTGCGAAACACATGATTTAGCTTCAAATCAATGCGATGTAGAAGATTTAGCTTCAAATTCCATGCGAAACACATGAGTTAGCTTCAAATCAACTCGAAGTACAAGGCTAAGGTTCAAATCAATTCGAAACAAATGGTTTAGATACAAATACTTGTGATATACGTTATTTAGATATAACTGCATGCGCAACGAACGAGTTAGCTTCAAATCCATGCGAAACACATGATCTAGCATCAAGTCAATGCGATGTAGAAGGTTTAGCTTCAAATCCATGCGAAACAAATGATTTAGCATCAGATACTTGCGATATGATTGATATAGTTTTAAATGCAGGGGAAACAAACGAGTTAGCTTCAAATCCATGCGAAACACATGATTTAGCTGCAAATCAATGCGATGTAGAAGGTTTAGCTTCAAATCAATGGGAAACAAATGATTTAGCTTCAGATGCTTGCGATATAAGTGATATAGCTTCAAATGCTGATGAAACAAACGGGTTTGCTTCAACTCCATGCGAAACACATGATTTACCTTCAAATCAATAAGATGTAGAATGTTTAGCTTCAAATCCTAACGAAGCGCATGATTTAGCGTCAAACCAATGCGATGTAGAAGGTTTAGCATCAAATCCTTACGAAACAAATGATTTAGCTTCAAACACTTGGGATATAAGTGATATAGCTTCAAATGCAGACGAATCAAACGAGTTAGCATCGAAATCCATGCGATACACGTGATTTAGCTCGGAATCAATGCGAAGTAGAAGGCTAAGCTTCAAATTAAAGCAAAAAAATGATTTAGCTTCAGATACTTGCGATATAAGTGATATAGCTTCAAATGCAGGAGGAACGAACGAGATAGCTTCAAATCCATGCGAAACACATGATTTAGATTCAAATCAATGCGATGTAGAAGGTTTAGCTTGAAATCCATGCCAAACACATGATTTAGCTTCAAATCCATGGGATGTAGAAGGTTTAGCGTCAAATCCATGCGAAACACATTATTTAGCTGCAAATCAGTGCGAAGTAGAAGGCTCAGGTTCAAATCCATGCGATTCAAATGGTTCCTCTTCAAATACTTCTGAAAGACATGATTTAGCTTCAACTGCATGCGAAACGAACGAGTTAGCTTCAAATCAATAATATGAAGCAGGTTTAGTTTCAAATCAATTCGATGTAGAAGATTTAGCTTCAACTCCATGCGACACAATTGATTAAGCGTCAGATACTTGCGATGTAAGTGATATAGCTTCAAATGCAGGGGAAACAAACGAGTTAGCTTCAAATTCATGCAAAACACACGATTAAGCTTCAAGTCAATGATATGTAGAAGGTTTAGCTTAAAAAACAATGCGACACAATGCGGCAGATATTTGCGATATGAGTGATATAGCTTCAAATGCAGACGAAAAAAACGAGTTAGCTTCAAATTCAAGCGGAACACATGATTTAGCTTCAAATTAATGCGAAGTAGAGGGCTTAGCATCAAATCCATGCGATACGAATGATTTAGCTTCAAATACTTGCGATATGAATGAAACAGCTTCAAATGCAGACAAAACAAACGAGTTAGCTTCACATCCGTGCGAAACACATGATTTAGCTTCAAATCAATGCGATGTAGAAGATTTAGCTTCAAATTCCATGCGAAACACATGAGTTAGCTTCAAATCAACTCGAAGTACACGGCTAAGGTTCAAATCAATTCGAAACAAATGGTTTAGATACAAATACTTGTGATATACGTTATTTAGATATAACTGCATGCGCAACGAACGAGTTAGCTTCAAATCCATGCGAAACACATGATCTAGCATCAAGTCAATGCGATGTAGAAGGTTTAGCTTCAAATCTATGCGAAACACATGATTTAGCTTCAAATCAATGCGATGAAGAAGGTTTAGCTTCAAATCCGCCGAAACAAATGATTTAGCTTCAAATACTTGCGATATAAATGATATAGCTTCAAATGCAGACGAAACACACGAGTTGGCTTCAAATCCATGCGAAGTAGAAGGCTTAGCATCAAATCCATGCGAAACAAATGACTTAGCTTCAGATACTTGCGATATAAATGATATAGCTTCAAATGCAGAGGAAGCAAACGAGTTAGCTTCAAATTCATGCAAAACACACGATTAAGTTTCAGATCAATGATATGTAGACGGTTCAGCTTAAAAAACAATGCGACACAAATGATTTAGCATCAGATACTTGCGATATGAGCGATATAGCTTCAAATGCAGACGAAACAAACGAGTTAGCTTCAAATCCACGCGAAACACATGATATAGCTGCAAATCAATGCGATGTAGAAGGTTTAGCTTCGAATCCACGCGAAACAAATGACATGGCTTCAAACACTTGGGATATAAGTGGTATAGCTTCAAATGCTGACGAAACAAACGGGTTAGCTTCAACTCCATGCGAAACACATGATTTACCTTCAAATCAATAAGATGTTGAATGTTTAGCTTCAAATCCAAACGAAGCGCATGATTTAGCTTCAAACCAATGCGATGTAGAAGGTTTAGCATCAAATCCTTGCGAAACAAATGATTTAGCTTCAAACACTTGGGATATAAGTGATATAGCTTCAAATGCAGACGAATCAAACGAGTTAGCATCGAAATCCATGCGATCCACGTGATTTAGCTTCGAATCAATGCGAAGTAGAAGGCTAAGCTTCAAATTAATGCAGAAAAATGATTTTGCTTGAGATACTTGCGATATAGGTGATGTAGCTTCAAATCCATGCGAAACACATGAGTTAGCTTCAAACCAATGTGATGTAGAAGGTTTAGCTTCAAATCCGCGCGAAACAAATGATTTACATTCAAATACTTGCGATATAAGTGATATAGCTTCGAATGCAGGAGAGACAAATGAGTTAGCTTCAAATCTATGCGAAACACATGATTTAGCTTCAAATCAATGCGATGAAGAAGGTTTAGCTTCAAATCCGCCGAAACAAATGATTTAGCTTCAAATACTTGCGATATAAGTGATATAGCTTCAAATGCAGGAGAGGCAAATGAGTTAGCTTCAAATCTATGCGAAACACATGATTTAGCTTCAAATCAATTCGAAGGACAAGGCTTAGATTCAAATCCATGCGAAACAAATGATTTAGCTTCAAATTAATGCGATGTAGAAGGTTTAGCTTCAAATCCATGCGATACATATGATTAAGCTTCAAATCAACGCGATGTAGATGTTTTAGCTTCAAATCCATGCGAAACAAATGGTTTAGCTACAAATACTTGTGATATACATTATTTAGCTACAACTGCATCCGAAACAAACGAGTTAGCATCAACTCCATGCGAAACACATGATTAAGCTTCAAGTCAATGCGATGTAGATGGTTTGCTTCAAATCCATGCGATACACAAGATATAGCTTCAAATCAATGCGATGTAGTAGGTTCAGCTTCAAATCCATGCGATATAAGTGATATAGCTTCGAATGCAGGAGAGACAAATGAGTTAGCTTCAAATCCATGCGAAACACATGATTTAGCTCCAAATCAATGCGAAGTAGAAGGCTTAGCTTCAAATTCATGCGAAACAAATGGTTTAGCTACAAATACTTGTGATATACATTATTTAGCTACAACTGCATGCGAAACAAACGAGTTAGCATCAAATCCACGCGTAACAGATTGATGAAGCTTCAAATCAATGCGATGTAGAAGGCTTAGCTTCAAATCCAAGCGAAAGAAATAATTTAGCATCAAATACTTGCGATATAAGTAATATAGCTTCAAATGCAGGGGAAACAAACGAGTTAGCTTCAAATCTACGCAAAACACATGATTAAGCTTCAAATCAATGCTATGTAGAAGGTTTAGCTTCAAATCCAAGCTAAACAAATGATTTAGCTTCAGATACTTGCGATATAAGTGATATAGCCTCAAATGCAGACGAAACAAACGAGTTAGCTTGAAATCTAAGCGATAGAAATGATTTAGCTTAAAATCGATGCGATAGAGATGGCTTAGCATCAAAGGCAAGCGAAACACATGATTTAGCTTCAAATCAATGCTATGTAGAAGGTTTAGCTTCAAATCAATGCGATGTAGAAGGTTTAGCTTCAAATCAATGCGATGTAGAAGGTTTAGCTTCAAATCAATGCGATGTAGAAGGTTTAGCTTCAAATCCATGCCAAACACATGATTTAGATTCAAATCCATGGGATGTAGAAGGTTTAGTTTCAAATCCATGCGAAACACATTATTTAGCTGCAAATCAGTGCGATGTAGTAGGTTCAGCTTCAAATCCATGCGGCACAAATGATTTAGCTTCAAATACTTGCGATATAAGTGATATAGTTTCAAATGGTGGCGAAACGATCGAGTTAGCTTCAAATCCATGCGAAACACATGATTCAGCTTCAAATCAATGCTATGTAGAAGGTTTAGCTTCAAATCCAAGCGATACACAAGATTTAGCTTCAAATCAATGCGATGTAGTAGGTTCAGCTTCAAATCCAGGCGGCACATATGATTTAGCTTCAAATACTTGCGATATAAGTGATATAGCTTCAAATGGAGGCGAAACGAACGAATTAGCTTCAAATCCATGCGAAACACATGATTTATCTGCAAATCAACGCGATGTAGAAGGTTTAGCTTCAAATCAATGCGATACACTAGATTTAGCTTCAAATCATTGCGATGTAGAAGGTTCTGCTTCAAATCCATACGACACATATGAATTAGCTTCAAATACTTATGATATAAGTGATGTAGCTTCAAATGCTGGAGGAACAAACGAGGTAGCTACAATTCCATGCGAAACAAATGATTTAGCTTCAAATAAATGCGAAGTAGAAGGCTTAGCTTTAAATTCATGCGAAACAAATGGTTTAGCTACAAATACTTGTGATATACATTATTTAGCTACAACTCCATGCGAAACAAATGAGTTAGCATCAAATCCATGCGAAACACATGATTAGGATTCAAATCAATGCGATATAGATGGTTTGCTAAAAATCCATGCGATACACAAGATTTAGCTTCAAATTAATGCGATGTAGTAGATTCAGCGTCAAATCTATGCGATATAAGTGATATACCTTCAAAAGCAGGAGGAACAAACGAGGTAGCTTCAATTCCACACGAAACAAATGATTTAGCTTCAAATCAATGCGAAGTAGAAGGCGTAGCTTCAAATCCATGCGAAACAAATGGTTTAGCTACAAATACTTGTGATATACATTATTTAGCTACAACTGCATGCGAAATGAACGAGTTAGCTTCAAATCCATGCGAAACACACGATTTAGCTTCAAATCAACGCGATGTAGAAGGTTTAGCTTCAAATCCAAGCGAAACACATGATTTAGCTTCAAATACTTGCGATATAAGTGATCTAGCTTCAAATACAGGCGAAACGAACGAGTTAGCTTCGAATCCATGCGAAACATATGACTTACCTTCAAATCAATAAGATGTAGCAGGTTTAGGTTGAAATCAATGCGATGTAGAAGGTTTAACTTCACATTCATGCGACACAAATGATTTAGCGTCAGATACTTGCGATATAAGTGATATAGCCTTAAATGCAGACGAAGCAAACGAGTTAGCTTGAAATCTAAGCGAAAGAAATGATTTAGCTTAAAATCGATGCGATGTAGATGGCTTAGCTTCAAATGCAATCGAATCACATGATTTAGCTTCAAATCAATGCGATGTAGAAGGTTTAGCTTCAAATCCATGCGACACATATGATTTAGCTTCAAACACTTGCGTTATAAGTGATATAGCTTCAAAAGCTGGAGGAACAAACGAGTTATCTTCAATACCATGCGAAACAAGTTATGTAGCTTCAAATCAATGCGATGTAGAAGGCTTAGCTTCAAATCCAAGCGAAAGAAATAATTTAGCATCAAATACTTGCGATATAAGTAATATAGCTTCAAATGCAGGGGGAACAAACGAGTTAGCTTGAAATCTACGCAAAACACATGATTAAGCTTCAAATCAATGCTATGTAGAAGGTTTAGCTTCAAATCCAAGCTAAACAAATGATTTAGCTTCAGATACTTGCGATATAAGTGATATAGCCTCAAATGCAGACGAAACAAACGAGTTAGCTTGAAATCTAAGCGAAAGAAATGATTTAGCTTAAAATCTATGCGATAGAGATGGCTTAGCATCAAAGGCAAGCGAAACACATGATTTAGCTTCAAATCAATGCGATGTAGAAGGTTTAGCTTCAAATCAATGCGATGTAGAAGGTTTAGCTTCAAATCCATGCCAAACACATGATTTAGAATCAAATCCATGGGATGTAGAAGGTTTAGTTTCAAATCCATGCGAAACACATTATTTAGCTGCAAATCAGTGCGATGTAGTAGGTTCAGCTTCAAATCCATGCGGCACATATGATTTAGCCTCAAATACTTGCGATATAAGTGATATAGTTTCAAATGGTGGCGAAACGATCGAGTTAGCTTCAAATCCATGCGAAACACATGATTTAGCTGCAAATCAATGCGATGTAGAAGGTTTAGCTTCAAATCCATGCGAAACAAATGGTTTAGCTTCAAATGAATGCGAAGTAGGAGGCTTAGCTTCAATTCCATGTAAAACAAATGGTTTAGCTACAAATACTTGTGATATACATTATTTAGCTACAACTGCATGCGAGACGAACGAGTCAGCTTCAAATCCATGCGAAACACACGACTTAGCTTCAAATCAATGCGATGTAGAAGGTTTAGCTTCAAATCAATAAGAGGTAGAAGGTTTAGCTTCAAACCAATAGAATTTAGAAGGTTTAGCTTCAAATCAATGCGATGTAGAAGGTTTAGCTTCAAATCCATACGAAAAACGTGATTTAGCTTCAAATCAATTCGAAGGACAAGGCTTAGATTCAAATCCATGCGAAACAAATGATTTAGCATTCAAATGAATGCGAAGTAGAAGGCTTAGCTTCAAATCCATGCAAAACAAATGGTTTAGCTACAAATACTTGTGATATACATTATTTAGCTACAACTGCATGCGAAATGAACGAGTTAGCTTCAAATCCATGCGAAACACACGATTTAGCTTCAAATCAACGCGATGTAGAAGGTTTAGCTTCAAATCCAAGCGAAACACATGATTTAGCTTCAAATACTTGCGATATAAGTGATCTAGATTCAAATACAGGCGAAACGAACGAGTTAGCTTCGAATCCATGCGAAACACATGATTCAGCTGCAAATCAATGCGATGTAGAAGGTTTAGCTTCAAATCCATGCCAAACACATGATTTAGATTCAAATCCATGGGATGTAGAAGGTTTAGTTTCAAATCCATGCGAAACACATTATTTAGCTGCAAATCAGTGCGATGTAGTAGGTTCAGCTTCAAATCCATGCGGCACATATGATTTAGCTTCGAATACTTGCGATATAAGTGATATAGCTTCAAATGGTGGCGAAACGATCGAGTTAGCTTCAAATCCATGCGAAACACACGATTTAGCTGCAAATCAATGCGAAACACATGATTTAGCTGCAATTAATGTGATGTAGAAGGTTCAGCTTCAAATCCATGCGACAAATATGATTTAGCTTCAAATACTTGCGATATAAGTGATATAGCTTCAAAAGCTGGAGGAACAAACGAGGTATCTTCAATACCATGCGAAACAAATTATGTAGCTTCAAATCAATGCGATGTACAAGGCTTAGCTTCAAATCCAAGCGAAAGAAATAATTTAGCATCAGGTACTTGCGATATAAGTGATATAGCTTCAAATGCAGGGGAAACAAACGAGTTAGCTTCGAATCTACGCAAAACACATGATTCAGCTTCAAATCAATGCTATGTAGAAGGTTTAGCTTCAAATCCAAGCGATACACAAGATTTAGCTTCAAATCAATGCGATGTAGTAGGTTCAGCTTCAAATCTATGCGATATAAGTGATATACCTTCAAAAGTAGGAGGAATAAACGAGGTAGCTTCAATTCCATACGAAACAAATGATTTAGCTTCAAATCAATGCGAAGTAGAAGGCGTAGCTTCAAATCCATGCGAAACAAATGGTTTAGCTACAAATACTTGTGATATACATTATTTAGCTACAACTGCATGCGAAATGAACGAGTTAGCTTCAAATCCATGCGAAACACACGATTTAGCTTCAAATCAACGCGATGTAGAAGGTTTAGCTTCAAATCCAAGCGAAACACATGATTTAGCTTCAAATACTTGCGATATAAGTGATCTAGCTTCAAATACAGGCGAAACGAACGAGTTAGCTTCGAATCCATGCGAAACACATGATTCAGCTGCAAATCAATGCGATGTAGAAGGTTTAGCTTCAAATCCATGCCAAACACATGAGTTAGATTCAAATCCATGGGATGTAGAAGGTTTAGTTTCAAATCCATGCGAAACACATGATTTAGCTGCAAATCAATGCGATGTAGAAGGTTTAGCTTC
Organism: Megalopta genalis; assembly: GCF_051020955.1. Lineage (NCBI taxonomy): Eukaryota > Metazoa > Arthropoda > Insecta > Hymenoptera > Halictidae > Megalopta > Megalopta genalis. Next base: position 10,590 of record NW_027476550.1, on the reverse strand, counting down.
AAACCCATGCGATACACTAGATTTAGCTTCAAATCAATGCGAAACACATGATTTAGCTGCAAATCAATGTGATGTAGAAGGTTCAGCTTCAAATCCATGCGACACATATGATTTAGCTTCAAATACTTGCGATATAAGTGATATAGCTTCAAAAGCTGGAGGAACAAACGAGTTATCTTCAATACCATGCGAAACAAATTATGTAGCTTCAAATCAATGCGATGTAGAAGGCTTAGCTTCAAATCCAAGCGAAAGAAATAATTTAGCATCAAATACTTGCGATATAGGTAATATAGCTTCAAATGCAGGGGAAACAAACGAGTTAGCTTCAAATCTACGCAAAACACATGATTAAGCTTCAAATCAATGCTATGTAGAAGGTTTAGCTTCAAATCCAAGCTAAACAAATGATTTAGCTTCAGATACTTGCGATATAAGTGATATAGCCTCAAATGCAGACGAAACAAACGAGTTAGCTTGAAATCTAAGCGATAGAAATGATTTAGCTTAAAATCGATGCGATAGAGATGGCTTAGCATCAAAGGCAAGCGAAACACATGATTTAGCTTCAAATCAATGCTATGTAGAAGGTTTAGCTTCAAATCAATGCGATGTAGAAGGTTTAGCTTCAAATCAATGCGATGTAGAAGGTTTAGCTTCAAATCCATGCCAAACACATGATTTAGATTCAAATCCATGGGATGTAGAAGGTTTAGTTTCAAATCCATGCGAAACACATTATTTAGCTGCAAATCAGTGCGATGTAGTAGGTTCAGCTTCAAATTCATGCGGCACAAATGATTTAGCTTCAAATACTTGCGATATAAGTGATATAGTTTCAAATGGTGGCGAAACGATCGAGTTAGCTTCAAATCCATGCGAAACACATGATTCAGCTTCAAATCAATGCTATGTAGAAGGTTTAGCTTCAAATCCAAGCGATACACAAGATTTAGCTTCAAATCAATGCGATGTAGTAGGTTCAGCTTCAAATCCATGCGGCACATATGATTTAGCTTCAAATACTTGCGATATAAGTAATATAGCTTCAAATGGAGGCGAAACGAACGAATTAGCTTCAAATCCATGCGAAACACATGATTTATCTGCAAATCAATGCGATGTAGAAGGTTTAGCTTCAAATCAATGCGATACACTAGATTTAGCTTCAAATCATTGCGATGTAGAAGGTTCTGCTTCAAATCCATACGACACATATGATTTAGCTTCAAATACTTATGATATAAGTGATGTAACTTCAAATGCTGGAGGAACAAACGAGGTAGCTACAATTCCATGCGAAACAAATGATTTAGCTTCAAATAAATGCGAAGTAGAAGGCTTAGCTTTAAATTCATGCGAAACAAATGGTTTAGCTACAAATACTTGTGATATACATTATTTAGCTACAACTCCATGCGAAACAAATGAGTTAGCATCAAATCCATGCGAAACACATGATTAGGATTCAAATCAATGCGATATAGATGGTTTGCTAAAAATCCATGCGATACACAAGATTTAGCTTCAAATTAATGCGATGTAGTAGATTCAGCGTCAAATCTATGCGATATAAGTGATATACCTTCAAAAGCAGGAGGAACAAACGAGGTAGCTTCAATTCCACACGAAACAAATGATTTAGCTTCAAATCAATGCGAAGTAGAAGGCGTAGCTTCAAATCCATGCGAAACAAATGGTTTAGCTACAAATACTTGTGATATACATTATTTAGCTACAACTGCATGCGAAATGAACGAGTTAGCTTCAAATCCATGCGAAATACACGATTTAGCTTCAAATCAACGCGATGTAGAAGGTTTAGCTTCAAATCCAAGCGAAACACATGATTTAGCTTCAAATACTTGCGATATAAGTGATCTAGCTTCAAATACAGGCGAAACGAACGAGTTAGCTTCGAATCCATGCGAAACACATGATTCAGTTGCAAATCAATGCGATGTAGAAGGTTCAGCTTCAAGTCCATACGAAACAAATGGTTTAGCTTCGACTACTTGTGATATACATGATTTAGCTTCAACTGCATGCGAAACAAGCGATTTAGCTTCAAATACATGCGAAATACATGATTTAGCTTCAAATGAATGCGATGTAGAAGGTTTAGCTTCAAATCGATGCGAAACGAATGATTTAGCTTCAAATACTTGCGATATAAGTGATATAGCTTCAAATGCAGATGAAACAAAGGAGTTAGCTTAAAATCCATGCGAAACACATGATTGTGATTCAAAACAATGCGAAGATGAAGGCTTAGCATCTAATCCATGCGAAATAAATGAGTTACCATCAAATACTTGCGATATAAATGAAATAGCTTCAAATCTATGCAAAACAAATGATTTAGCACAGGAACTTGCGACATGAGTGATATAGCTTCAAATGCAGGGGAAACAAACGTGTTAGCTCCAAATCTAAGCGAAACAAATGATTTAGCTTCAACTCAATGCGCAGTAGAAAGCTTAGATTCAAATCCATGCGAAACACATGATTTAGATTCAAATCAATGAGAAGTAGAAGGCATAGCTAAAAATACATGAGAGGTAATTGATTTAGCTCCAGATAGTTGCGATATAAGTGATATAGCTTCAAATGCAGGGGAAACAAACGAGTTAGCACCAAATCCATGCAAAACACATGATTATGCTTCCCGAGAAACAATTGGTTTAGCATCAAATATTTGTGATACACATGATTTAGCTCCAACTGTATGCGAAACAAACGAGGTAGCTTCAAATACAAGTGAGACACATGATTTATGATCAAATTAATGCGAAGTAGAAGGCTTAGCTTCCAATCCAAGCGAAACACATGATATAGCTTCAAATCAATGCGAAGTAGAAGGATTAGCTTCAAATCCGTGCGGAAAAAACAATTGAACTTCAAACACTTCGGATATGGGTGATATAGCTTCAGCTGCATGCGAAACAAACGAGTTGGCTTTAAATCCATGCAAAACACATGATTAAGTAGCAAATCAATGCGATGTAGAAGGTTTAGCTTCAAATCCATGCGAAACATATGATATAGCTTCAAATCAATGCGAAGTAGAAGGCTTGGCTTCAAATCAATCCGAAACAAATTGCTTAGCTTCAAATACTTGTGATATACATGATATAGCTTTAAATGCAGGCGGAACAAACGAGTTAGCTTCAAATACGTGCGAAACACATGATTATGCTTCAAATCAATGCGAAGTAGAATGCTTAACTTCAATTCCATGCCAATCAAAAGGTTTAGCTTCAAATACTTGTGATATACATAATTTGGCTTGAACTGCAGTCGTAATAAACGAGTTTGCTTCAAATCCAAGCAAAACACATGATTTAGCTTCAAATCAATGCGATGTAGAAGGATTAGCTTCAAATCCGTGCGGAACAAACGATTGAACATCAAACACTTCGGATATAGGTGATATAGCTTCAGCTGCATGCGAATCAAAGTAGTTAGCTTCAAGTCCATTCGAAACACATGATTTAGCTGCAAATCAATGCCATGTAGAAGGTTTAACTTCAAATCCATGCGAAACAAATGATTTAGCATCAGATACTTGTAATATAAGTATAGCTTCAAATGCAGGGGAAACAAACGAGATAGCTTCAAATCCAAGCGAAGCACATGATTTAGCTTCAAATCAAAGGGATGTAGAAGGTTTAGCTTCAAATCCATGGGAAACAAATGATTTAGCTACAGATGCTGGCGATATAAGTGATATAGCTTCAAATGCTGACGAAACAAACGGGTTAGCTTCAACTCCATGCCAAACATATGATTTAGCTTCAAATCAATAAGATGTAGCAGGTTTAGGTTGAAATCAATGCGATGTAGAAGGTTTAACTTCACATTCATGCGACACAACTGATTGAACATCAAATACTTGCGATATAATTGATATAGCTTCAAATGCAGGCGACACAAACGAGTTAGCTTCAAATCCATGCAAAACACATGATTTAGCTTCAAATCAATGCGATGTAAAAGGTTTAGCTTCAAATCTGAGCGAAAAAAATGATTTAGCTTCAAATACTTGCAATATATGTGATATAGCTTCATATGCAGGCGAAACGAACGAGTTAGCTTCAAATCCATGCGAAACACATGATTTAGCTTCAAATCAATGCGCAGTAAAAGGCTTAGCTTCAAATCCGTGCGAAACGAATGATTTAGCTTCAAATACTTGCGGTATAAATGTAATAGCATCAACTGCAGGCGGAACAAACAAGTTAGCTTCAAATCCATGCGTATCATAAGATTTAGCTTCTAATCAATGGGAAGTAGAAGGCGTAGCTTCAAATCCAAGCGAAACACCTGATTTAGCTTCAAATCAGTGCGAAGTAGAAGGCATAGCTTCAAAACCATTCGAATCTAATGGTTCGGCTTCAAACACTTGTGAAAAATATGATTTAGCTTCAAAATCATGCGAAACACATGGTTTAACTTAATATTGATGCGAAACGAAAGGTTCAGCTCCAAATACTTATGATATACATGATTTAGCTTCAACTGCATGTGAAACAAACGTGTTAGTTTAAACTCAAAGCGAAACATATGATTTAGCTTCAAATCAATGCGAAATAGAAGGCTTAGCTTCAAATCCATGCGATAGAAATCATTTAGCTGCAAATACTTGTGACATACATGACTTAGCTTCAGCTGCATTCGAAACAGACGAGTTAGCTTCTTATCCACGCGAAATACATTATTTAGCTTCAATACAATGCGAAGTAGAGGGCTTAGCTTCAAATCCATGCGAAACGAATGATTTAACGTCAAATACTTGCGATATAATTGATATAGCTTCAAATGCAGGCGACACAAACGAGTTAGCTTCAAATCCATGCGAAACACATGATTTATCTTCAAATCAATGCGATGTAAAAGGTTTAGCTGCAAATCTGAGCGAAAAAAATGATTTAGCTTCAAATACTTGCGATATATGTGATGTAGCTTCATATGCAGGCGAAACGAACGAGGTAGCTTCAAATCCATGCGAAACACATGATTTAGCTTCAAATCAATGCGAAGTAGAAGGTTTATCTTCAAATCAGTGCGAAGCAAATGATTTTGGCATCAAATCGTTGCGATATAAGTGATATAGCTTCAATGCAGGCCAAACAAACGAGTTACTTTCAAATCCATGAGAAACACATGACTTAGCTTCAAACCAATGCGAAGTAGAGGGCTTAGCTTCAAATCCATGCGAAACGAATGATTTAACGTCAAATACTTGCGAATATAAGGGATACAGCTTCAAATGTGTGCGAAACAAACGAGTTAGCTTCAAATACTTGCGATATAAATGAGGTAGGTTCAAAAGCAGAAAAACGAACGACTTAGCTTCAAATCCATGCGAAACACATGATTTAGCCTCATATCAATGCGAAGTAGAAGGCTTAGCTTCAAATGCATGCGACACAACTGATTGAACATCAAATACTTGCGATATAATTGATATAGCTTCAAATGCAGGCGACACAAACGAGTTAGCTTCAAATCCTTGCGAAACACATGATTTAGCTTCAAATCAATGCGATGAAAAAGGTTTAGCTGCAAATCTGAGCGAAAAAAATGATTTAGCTTGAAATACTTGCGATATATGTGACATAGCTTCATATGCAGACGAAACGAACGAGTTAGCTTCAAATCCATGCGAAACACATGATTTAGCTTCAAATCAATTCGAAGTAGAAGGTTTATCTTCAAATCAGTGCGAAGCAAATGATTTTGGCATCATATCCTTGCGATATAAGTGATATAGCTTCAATGCAGGCCAAACAAACGAGTTACTTTCAAATCCGTGAGAAACACATGACTTAGCTTCAAACCAATGCGAAGTAGAGGGCTTAGCTTCAAATCCATGCGAAACGAATGATTTAATTTCAAATACTTGCGAATATAAGGGATACAGCTTCAAATGTGTGCGAAACAAACGAGTTAGCTTCAAATACTTGCGATATAAATGAGGTAGGTTCAAAAGCAGAAAAACGAACGACTTAGCTTCAAATTCATTCGAAACACATGATTTAGCCTCATATCAATGCGAAGTAGAAGGCTTAGCTTCAAATCCATGCTACACAACTGATTGAGCATCAAATACTTGCGATATAAATGATATAGCTTCAAATGCAGGCGAAACAAACGAGTTAGCTTCAAATCCATGCGAAACACATGATTTAGATGCAAATCACTGCGACGTAGAAGGCTTAGCTTCAAGTCCATGCGAAACGAATGATTTACCTTCAAATACTTGCGAATATAAGGGATACAGCTTCAAATGTATGCGAAACAAACGAGTTAGCTTCTAATACTTGCGATATAAATGAAGTAGGTTCAAAAGCAGGAAAACAAACGAGTTAGCTTCAAATCCATGCGAAACACATGATTTAGCTTCAAATCAATGCGAAGTAGAAGGTTTATCTTCAAATCAGTGCGAAGCAAATGATTTTGGCATCAAATCGTTGCGATATAAGTGATATAGCTTCAATGCAGGCCAAACAAACGAGTTACTTTCAAATCCATGAGAAACACATGACTTAGCTTCAAACCAATGCGAAGTAGAGGGCTTAGCTTCAAATCCATGCGAAACGAATGATTTAACGTCAAATACTTGCGAATATAAGGGATACAGCTTCAAATGTGTGCGAAACAAACGAGTTAGCTTCAAATACTTGCGATATAAATGAGGTAGGTTCAAAAGCAGAAAAACGAACGACTTAGCTTCAAATCCATGCGAAACACATGATTTAGCCTCATATCAATGCGAAGTAGAAGGCTTAGCTTCAAATGCATGCGACACAACTGATTGAACATCAAATACTTGCGATATAATTGATATAGCTTCAAATGCAGGCGACACAAACGAGTTAGCTTCAAATCCATGCGAAACACATGATTTAGCTTCAAATCAATGCGATGAAAAAGGTTTAGCTGCAAATCTGAGCGAAAAAAATGATTTAGCTTGAAATACTTGCGATATATGTGACATAGCTTCATATGCAGACGAAACGAACGAGTTAGCTTCAAATCCATGCGAAACACATGATTTAGCTTCAAATCAATGCGAAGTAGAAGGTTTATCTTCAAATCAGTGCGAAGCAAATGATTTTGGCATCATATCCTTGCGATATAAGTGATATAGCTTCAATGCAGGCCAAACAAACGAGTTACTTTCAAATCCATGAGAAACACATGACTTAGCTTCAAACCAATGCGAAGTAGAGGGCTTAGCTTCAAATCCATGCGAAACGAATGATTTAATTTCAAATACTTGCGAATATAAGGGATACAGCTTCAAATGTATGCGAAACAAACGAGTTAGCTTCTAATACTTGCGATATAAATGAAGTAGGTTCAAAAGCAGGAAAACAAACGAGTTAGCTTCAAATCCATGCGAAACACATGATTTAGCTTCATATCAATTCGAAGTAGAAGGCTTAGCTTCAAATGCATGCGACGCAACTGATTGAGCATCAAATACTTGCGATATAATTGATACAGCTTCAAATGCAGGCGACACAAACGAGTTAGCTTCAAATCCATGCGAAACACATGATTTAGCTTCAAATCAATGCGCAGTAAAAGGCTTAGCTTCAAATCCGTGCGAAACGAATGATTTAGCTTCAAATACTTACGGTATGAATGTAATAGCATCAACTGCAGGCGGAACAAACAAGTTAGCTTCAAATCCATGCGTATCATAAGATTTAGCTTCTAATCAATGGGAAGTAGAAGGCTTAGCTTCAAATCCAAGCGAAACACCTGATTTAGCTTCAAATCAGTGCGAAGTAGAAGGCATAGTTTCAAAACCATTCGAATCTAATGGTTCGGCTTCAAACACTTGTGAAAAATATGATTTAGCTTCAAATTCATGCGAAATGAACAGTTTAGCTTCAGATTCATGCGACATACACGAATCAGCTTCAAATTCACGCGAAACATACGATTTAGCTTCAATATCATGCGAAACACACGATTTCGATTGAAATTCGTGCGAAATAACGCTTTTAAATAATCCATTTCGCTTCAAATTCATGCGAAATGAACAATTTAACTTCAGATTCATACGAAATACAAGAATTAGCTTTAAATCCACGCGAAATATACGATTTAGCTTCAGTATCATCCGAAACACACGATTTCGCTTCAAATTCGTGCGAAATTGCGATTTTAAACAAACGATTTAGCTTCAAATTCATGCGAAATGAACAATTTAGCTTCAGATTCATGCGAAATACACGAATCAGCTTTAAATCAACGCGAAACATACGATTTAGCTTCAATATCATGCGAAACACACGATTTCGCTTCAAATTCGTGCGATGTAAAGGTTTTTAACAAACGATTTAGGTTCAAATTTATGCGAAATGAACAATTTAGCTTCAGATTCATGCGAAATACACGAATGAGCTCCAAATTCACGCGAAACATACGATTTAGCTTCAATATCATGCGAAACACACGAATTCTCTTCAAATTCGTGCGAAATAACGATTTTAAATAATTGATTTTGCTTCAAATTCATGCGAAATGAACAGTCTAGCTTCAGATTCATGCGAAATACACGAATTAGCTTTAAATCCACGCGAAACATACGATTTAGCTTCAATATCATGCGAAACACACGATTTCGCTGCAAATTCGTGCGAAATAGCGATTTTAAACAAACGATTTAGCTTCAAATTCATGCGAAATGAACAATTTAGCTTCAGATTCATACGAAATACACGAATTAGCTTTAAATCAACGCGAAACATACGATTTAGCTTCAATATCATGCGAAACACACGATTTCGCTTCAAATTCGTGCGAAATAACGATTTTAAACAAAAGATTTAGCTTCAAATTCATGCGAAATGAACAGTTTAGCTTCAGATTCATGCGAAATACACGAATTAGCTTTAAATCCACGCGCAACATACGATTTAGCTTCAATATCATGCGAAACACACGATTTCGCTTCAAATTCGTGCGAAATAGCGATTTTAAACAAACGATCTAGCTTCAAATTGATGCGAAATGAACAATTTAGCTTCAGATTCATGCGAAATACACGAATTAGATTTAAATCAACGCGAAATATACGATTTAGCTTCAATATCATGCGAAACACACGATTTCGCTTCAAATTCGTGCGAAATAGTGATTTTAAACAAAAGATTTTGCTTCAAATTCATGCGAAATGAACAGTTTAGATTCAGATTCATGTGACATACACGAATCAGCTTCAAATTCACGCGAAACATACGATTTAGCTTCAATATCGTGCGAAACACACGATTTCGATTGAAATTCGTGCGAAATAACGCTTTTAAATAATCCATTTCGCTTCAAATTCATGCGAAATGAACAATTTAACTTCAGATTCATACGAAATACAAGAATTAGCTTTAAATCCACGCGAAATATACGATTTAGCTTCAGTATCATGCGAAACACACGATTTCGCTTCAAATTCGTGCGAAATTGCGATTTTAAACGAACGATTTAGTTTCAAATTCATGCGAAATGAACAATTTAGCTTCAGATTCATACGAAATACACGAATTAGCTTTAAATCCACGCGAAACATGCGATTTAGCTTCAATATCATGCGATAAACACGATTTCGCTTCAAATTCGTGCGAAATAGCGACTTTAAACAAACGATTTAGCTTCAAATTCATGCGGAATACACGAATCAGCTTCAAATTCACGCGAAACATACGATTTAGCTTCAATATCATGCGAAACACACGATTTCGCTTCATATTCGTGCGAAATAACGATTTTAAATAATCGATTTCGCATCAAATTCATGCGAAATGAACAATTTAACTTCAGATTCATACGAAATACAAGAATTAGCTTTAAATCCTCGCGAAATATACGATTTAGCTACAGTATCATGCGATAAACACGATTCCGCTACAAATTCGAGCGAAATAGCGATTTTAAACAAACGATTCAGCTTCAAATTGATGCGAAATGAACAATTTAGCTTCAGATTCATGCGAAATACACGAATTAGCTTTAAATCAACGCGAAATATATGATTTAGCTTCAATATCATGCGAAACACACGATTTCGCTTCAAATTCGTGCGAAATAGCGATTTTAAACAAAAGATTGAGCTTCAAATTCATGCGAAATGAACAGTTTAGCTTCAGATTCATGCGAAATACACGAATTAGCTTTAAATCCACGCGAATCATACGATTTAGCTTCAATATCATGCGAAACACACGATTTCGCTTCAAATTCGTGCGAAATAGCGATTTTAAACAAACGATTTAGCTTCAAATTGATGCGAAATGAACAATTTAGCTTCAGATTCATGCGAAATACACGAATTAGATTTAAATCAACGCGAAATATACGATTTAGCTTCAATATCATGCGAAACACACGATTTCGCTTCAAATTCGTGCGAAATAGTGATTTTAAACAAAAGATTTAGCTTCAAATTCATGCGAAATGAACAGTTTAGCTTCAGATTCATGCGACATACACGAATCAGCTTCAAATTCACGCGAAACATACGATTTAGCTTCAATATCATGCGAAACACACGATTTCGCTTCAAATTCGTGCGAA